>NC_141035.1:34467500-34767500 GCF_052040795.2 Danio rerio
GTCTTTAAGAGCAGGCTAAGCTTGAGCACTCTGCATACAAATGACTCGGAAAGGTGTAAAGGTCAATTATGATTGGCTGTCGCTGCGTTACAAAGGAAACCTCGGCGTATGAGTCAGAGGATGGGAGAAATGATCATGCCATGTTAAAAGATGAAAGCAGATCAACAGTTGGAGCAGAAACCGGGTTTTCAATTATGAAATGAGCCTTTATACATAGCAGAATAGTATTAAACTTTGTGTGTTTGAAACGTTTCTTTGTCTGCTTCAAAAGTAGGCAGGTGTACGGCAATTAATCAACTTCATGAACTGGATGTGGAGTCTGTCAGATTGTAATGACTTTCATACATCAAACAGTTGAAGGAAGCCTGAAGTCAAAAATTGTTCTGTAATTTCACCGAACTCTCACTTTCAAAACGGTACTTCGCATGTGCCAGCCTGTGGTGATTAAGAATATTCTCAAAGCTTCTTTTTGCTCCAAACACGTGACGCACAACAATAACCTTCACGGTTTTGAAGTTCCCGTTCTCCGTCTCCCAGAAGTAGTTGGTTGCCTGAAGCGCTTTAGGCGTATATGTCAGGGAGGCATTCGTTTGAGCGTTGTTTTCTCTTGTAATGCATTCTTCAGATAGCAAAAAGTCAAGCGCACTAGCATAATCTATGAATTATTTCTGGATATTGTCTGCACAGCTAAAAATACTGTACTTCAGACCACCTCATATGGGAATGCTCAGTAGTTTGAAATGCGTCGCTGCTTCCAGAAGAAGCTCCTATGGAATATTTGAGCGAGGTTTAATCTCAGATATTGTTTTTGAAGCCTGCGTGAACTCAGTCGCCATCAAAGCAAGCCACTACAGAGCTGTAGTACCTGATTCCTCTTCAACCCGGCGCATAACAGTCACTTAACACAGTTACTGTTGCCATGGCGAGACTCGATATGGTCCCTGTCTTATCTTTCAGAAAGTCAAGAGCCTTTTTTAATGTAATGAAGCGTGAAGGAAGAGTTGGATGGAGAAAAAATGGGTTATTTGAACATTCGAAATTGGATAAATGCATACATTTTCTCTGTTGTTTAGCGATGCATCAGACTACATAATTGAAATGTGACATTGCGACGTGTCCTTGAGAATGTTTTATGTAACTATCTGATTGACTCTAAAACATGCCCTTTGAAAATCATCTCAACTCTCATATGGAGCTTTAAAGTGATATGAAACGTCTTTCAAAAGCCTCGGGAAGCATAAGATAACAGTTTCTCAGAGTTTCATTTTTAAAATGGAGATTGTTCAAGGGTGTTTAAGTAAGGATTTAATGGAGCTGATTTGACTGCAGCCTCTAAAAAAAGAGAAAAGTATTAGAATAAAAATGACAACAGTTGGCTAATTTGTTTTAAAAGTGATAACACCATATCTGATTATAACATCTTTCATAAGGCAATAGATCACACTTTAATATAGTTATTCTCATAAATAACTCCCAGAATTGTCTAGGTATGGGACAATGACCGTTTTCAAGGTTTTTAAACCACCAAAATACTGTTCTGTAATACTGTCCTTATGGTGTATGTAATTTTTTTTTTTATGTTTTTGGTTTTGTTTTTTAGGACAAACATATCTCCAGCAGAAAAGATCTTCAGTTGCCATTTTAAATTGTAAAAAAATCTGTGTTTTTTAAACTAAGCAGAAGTCAATGATTTATTTGAATTATTTAGCCTGGCATGTTCACTGCTCCAAATTAAATTATATTTTTATATCTGCGTCCAAAATCACCTCCTACTCAGTAGGTACAGCTTTTAAATTCGAATTTACTACTCGACTGTTAGACATATATGTTCTATACAGTATGAATGTAAGTGGTATGAATGAGCTCGGACATACTAAGGATACCATTTTGTCATCATCACATGACACCAGCGTCAGTCGTGTCGCTTCACTCCCATTCATGACTTCTCTCATGGTGCATCATGGGATATCGTAGCATCGATTGGATGTGCATTTCAGAATCTCGGCGGAAGTAGTGGGTCATCTGGGAACTTCATCCTTGCTGTTTTTCAAATTCTATGAATTTAGACATACTACTTGGCTCGCGTAATGTTTTTAGCATACTATGTAGTATGGGAGTATGCAATTTCAGATGCAGCCATTGTGTTAAAAACGGAAAAAGGTCTTGTTTTTTTACCCAGACATTTAAAAAGGATATATTTTAGAACAGTAATCACAATACCGTGAAACCTTGATATTTTTATTAAAGGTTATCATACCGTTAGAATATTATACCGGCTCATGCCTAGTGTTGTCTTTGAACCGAAAGGCAATGTTTTTCATAATTTCCAACACTGTATTAAAATAATATATAATACTGTAGGGGTGGCATGGTGGCTCAGTGATTAGCACTGTGGCCTCACAGCAAGAAGCTCGTTGGTTTGAGTCACAGCTGGGCCAGTTGGCATTTCTGCGTGGAGTTGGCATGTTCTCTCCGTGTTAATTTGGGTGCTCCGGTTCCCTCCACAGTCCAAAGACATGCGCTAAAGGTGAATTGCGTAAGCAAAATTGGCCGAAGTGTATGAGAATGTGTAAATGTGAGAGTGTATGGCTGTTTCCCTGTGAAAGGTTAAAGAATATGCTGGAATTGTTGGTAGTTCATTCCCTGTGGTGACCCCTGATTAATAAGAGACTACGCTAAAGGAAAATGAATGAATGATTTATAAATGGGTAATACTGTATATAGAGCTAAACCGAATCATAGTAAAACATAAAATTAATGCAATAAACATTTTTTATTGATATGTCATCTAAAAAAAAAAAAAAAAAAAAACTCTTACGTACATGACTGAAAAAAGAACAATAGTAATGCCAATAAAAGAGAATAAAAATAAAGTGTCATCTGGAAAATTCTAGGAAATTCAACTTTTGTTAATTAGGTTACAGATTTTTTATTTTTTTGAAATCATGGTTATTCTTTACAGTATATCTTTTTTAATTATACATATACAGAATAATATAAAAACATTTCAATCCAACTCATTCACATGATAGTCACATTAGTATGAATGAGCACTTACTTATGTAATTAAAGTGTTCTTTCTTTTTCTCCACTTATTAACATTCAAACGACCAAAACTTGGACACTTTGCCAAGAATCTCCTTGGATCAACATGGTGCAGCAGGGTGAATAAATTATGACAGTCTTTTTTTTTTTTTTTTTTTTTAAGTATCCCTTTAATAAATTATGGGATGAAAAATGCTTGCATCTCATGTCTAGAATGAAATGTCTAGATTTTCAAAGGGCTGTTTTATCTAAAAAGGAACCTTCGCTTTTAGTATCAGAGGTTCATCTTTGGATGGTCTTTTATCAGATGTTTCTGATGTCCCTCTTCATCATGCTTTTCTGATTTCTCTCTGGAGCATCTCCTAGAGGACGATTGACATGAAAAATAGCCTGTGTAGGTATAAGCCAAACTGTAATGTTAAATTAACCTGGCTTTATTCAGCACTGATGCCATTTAGCTTTCATTACACAACACCTTTGACGTGCTGTGTTTGTGTTGGTGCCTCTGATTTCTAATGTGATTAAGTCTATAAATGTGATTAAGATCCAAGTCATTGTTCATACTGCAGAGATGTCAGGTTTATTACTTGGGCATGTGCCAAGTTATTAAAAGTCTTGGCAGTTTCTGCCTTGGTTACGACCAATATTATGCTGTCAAAAGCCATGCAGAGCACTTCACACTTTGTAGTTTGGTTTAATAATAGGTTTTGTTATATACATGGCAAGGTTGGGGTAAGATGTGCCAGTGGGTGAGTGGCGTCACCACTTTAATCTAGCAAAGTGCATTGCTTTTGTAACCTAAATCCATCCTAACTATTTTTCTCTATGTATCTCTGTCTAACTTTTTTTAGCTATCCCTCTCTCTATCTCTCCATCTCTGTGTAACTTATTCAACTATCCCTTTCTCTTTCTCTCCAAGAATGACATGCAGTCTTTCTTCTTCTCTCTAGCTTATTCAAGTTCCTCCTTCTAACTCTGTTCAACCTGTTCTCTAAAATATTATGCACTCTTCAGATAGCAAAAAAATCTATAAATTATTTCTGAATGTTGTCTGCACAGCTAAAAATACTATACTTCAGACCACGAGCCGACCTTAAATGGGAATGTTTAGAAGTTTATATTAGTTTGAAATGCGTTGTTGTTTCCAGAAGAAGCTCATATGGAATATTTGAGTGAGGTTTAATCTCAGATATTGCTTTTGAAAGCTTTGTTGTTGAAGCGTGCATGAACTCGGTCACCATCAAAGCAAGCCACTACAAAGTTGTAGTACCTGATTCCTCTTCAACTCTGCGCATAACAGTCACTTAACATGGTTACTGTTGCCATGGCGAGACTTGATTTTTAATGATAAATTTATATATATAATTTAATCAGTTCGTCCCAGCTATTTTGTTCTCTGTATCTCTGTCTAACTAACTCTCTCTAACTCGTTCAACTCTTCCTCTTTCTCAAAATCAAATAATCTAATGTAATTTTCTTTATCTCTCAAGCATATTCAACTATCCCTGTCTCTATCTCTATAATTTATTCAACAGTCCATCTTTGTCTTTTAAACATATTCAACTATCCATATGTATCTCTTTCAAACATATTCAGCTGTCCCTCTCTTTATCTTTCTAACATATTCAACTGTCCTTCTCTATATATTTTTAACTTTTACAACTATTCATCTCTCTTTTAAACATTCAATGATCCATCTCTGTCTTTCAAAGATATCCAACTATCCCTCTCTTTATCTTTCTAACATATTCAGCTATCTTCTTCTCTGTCTTCAAAACATATTCTAACATTTTCAACTATTCATCTCTCTCCTTCAAACATATCCAACTATCTTTCTCTTTATCTTTCCAACATATTCAACTATCCCTCTTTATATCTTCCAAACATATTCAACTATCCCTCTTTTTATCTAACATATTCAACTATCCATATGTATCTCTTTCAAACATATTCAGCTGTCCCTCTCTATATCTTTCTAACATTTTCAACTATTCATCTCTCTCTTTTAAACAAATTCAACTATCCTTCTCTCTGTCATTCAAACATATCCAACTATCCCGCTCTAGATCTTCTAAACATATCCAACTATCCCTCTCTAGATCTTCTAAACATATTCAACTATCACTCTATATCTTTTAAACATACCCAACGATTCCTCTCTATATCTTTCTAACATATTCAGCTATCCCTCTCTTTGTCTCTATAAATTATTCAGTTTATCTCTATTCTTCTAACATATTGAATTTTGCCACTCATTATATCTATAACTCATTCAACTATCCCTCTCTTTAAATAATTTATTTAACTATCTCTATCTTTATTTCTATAGGTTGCCTCTATATCTTTCTGACATATTTAACTAACCCTCTCTTCATATCTACTTATTTAACCTTTATTTCAACTTATTCAACTGTACCTCAACTTATCTCTAAAAATGGTTCAATTAATCTCTTGATCATTCTCACATATTAAACTATCCTCTATCCCTTTAGCTCTATTTATTCAACTATCCTCTTTATCTCTAGTTATTCAACTGTCCTCTTTATCTCTACTTATTCAACTATCCTTCTTTTTATCTCTACTTATTCAGCTATCATTCACCTTATCTCTACTTATTTAACTTTCCCTTGCTTTATCTATAAAACTTATTTAACTATCCCCCTAAATAAACTGTCCTTTCCTTACCTTTCAAACATACTCAACTATACCTTTTTATCTCTATAACTGATTCAGCTCTTTGTCTCTCTTTCTTACTAACATATTCAACTATCTATTTCTTTGTTTCCCAAATATATTAAACTATCTCTATCTTTATTTATTTATCCTTGTAGGTTTGTCCAGTCTTCTCTTCAGCCATGAATCTATTCATATTTCTCTACTTTGCTAACTTAACTTTGCTAGTTGAATCTTTCTTGACCTGCAGAGTTAACCTGTTTGTCTAACAATGTGAAAGTGTGTTATGCTATTTTTGCATATTTTTTACGCAGAAGATAGGCTTAAAATAGTTACACAATACTTTTTTTTTTATTCAGCACTGCTCTCCAATTCTTTCTCGAAAAGTTGTGTGCCACAGATTTGAACATCCCTGTGACATCATGAGAATAAAAAAGGAAACTCATCCTCTTGATATCCCGTTCTTTCTCCTCAACCCACATTTTTATTCTCTCATCTCTCTGAACTTGACTGACCCGTATTCTTTTCTGGGATCTGCTCGGAAAAGCTCACGGTGTTGCCTCTTCTGAACAGCTCAGCACTGCTCATCGCCTAGATATGTGAAAACTCGAATGCTTTCTGAGTAATTAAAGCGCAACTCTGCCTTTTCGAACGTGCCGGAGATCATGTTTACTCAATCCACTTCCTTGGAGCAGCGCGCAGTTTAAGACCTGATAATGAGGCTCACGGATTTGGAATCTTTTAAAGTGGAGCTGCCTCGAGGCCCTGAATTATTGATGCAAAGTAGGAGGTTTAAAACTGCCTTCAACGCTCATTAGTCTTCGGGTGAGACACGCACAGGGACGGGGACTGCAGCTTTATAATGAGCATGATTAAACCGGCTCAAGCTCCCTTGCCTAAGTTCAGGTGTTAGAGTCCAGGCAGTTTTGTGATGTCCAACCCTTGCTGAGAATCCTAATGAGTGTTATTCTTTTTCCTGTTCCTCCAAAAAGGTGCTTTTCTGGTCTTTCAACAACAATTATAAAGATGAAAAGAAAAGGCAAAAAAAAAAAATATATATATATATACACACACACACACACACACACACACACACACACACACACACACACACACACACACACATATATATATATATATATATATATATATATATATGTGTGTGTGTGTGTGTGTGTGTGTGTGTGTGTGTGTGTGTGTGTGTGTGTGTGTGTGTGTGTGTGTATATATATATATATTTTTTTTTTTTTGCCTTTTCTTTTCATCTTTATAATTGTTGTTGCTCTTTGTATTACACCCATAGCCAGTCAATTGAAAGCTGTGGTTCTTTTTCTCAAAAAGCTGACCTTTTTGCAGTGACTGTATTCGCCTTATTTTCTATTAAATTATGAGGTTCAAATGTTGCATTTTAGTGACATTTTAAGCACTAATTTTTGCTGCATTATCTTGTCGGATGGTCATCATAACTACACTTTTTAATGTGACAAAAATATTTTCTACAATATTGTCAAAGTGCTTACTATACTGTTTTACCACAAAGTGTCAATTTACAAATTTTAAACTGTAAAGTACAATTACAGTTTTATTTATAATGTTAGTATATTACATTTTAAATAATATATTTTTTAAAATACAAATTTATTATCCATCGTTAAAAAAATAAATAAATAAATAAATAAAACTAATTTGTAATCTGTTAAATCTCTAAAACCTATTGCCTATTAACTAGAAAACCTATATGCAAATAGCAAACTTGCCAGCTAAGTTTCTCAGTCAGAATTTGTCCAATTGAATAATTGAATATGTCTTAAAACCTTCTTCTATCGGTTATTTTCACAAATTATGATGGTATACTGTCAAAAATGGGACAAATTAGTTTGGACTTTGTCATTGAGGGTGGGTCTACCACTCCTGGATACGGGCCTGAAATTATAAAATTTTCACACCCCATTTTTAAATGAATGTGTTGTTTTTTAAATTTTTGATCATTTTGATGTTAAAACTCTTTTTCAGAATGTTTTAAAAAAAGATAAATATTCCAAGATCTTTAATGTGTTCAAGATGAAAAGCTTTTAAAGTATATAAACAATAAAAGTTTATTTAATTGCCATTAAGCAATTGGAATGTGTACTGCATAATAAAATAATAATATTAATAGTAATAATATTGCAATTATTATTACATCTTAACATTTATTTTTTTATTTGCTAATTTTTGTTGTTTTCTGGTCAAAGAATAATGACTAGCATACATTTGTATGATTAACTGAAGACATTCGTTAAATTCAACTATTGATAGAATAAAAAGTGTATTGATAGTTTATAATTTAGAATCAGTTAATAAAATGAGTGACACGGCGGCTCAGTGGTTAGCACTGTTACCTCACAGCAAGAAGATCACTGGTTCGAGTCTTGGCTGGGCCCGTAGGCATTTCTGTGTAAAGTTTGCTTGTTCTCCCCGTTTTGGCATGGGTTTCCCTCGGGTGCTCCAATTTTTTCCCCACTGTCCAAAGACATGCACTATAGGTGTAGTGAATGAGTGTGTATGGGTGTTTCCCAGTACTGGGTTGTGGCTGGAAGAGCATCCGCTGTGTAAACCACATGCTGGAATAGTGGGCAGTTCATTCCGATGTGGGAATAAATCAGGGATACTTTGCCATGGCATGATGACTTTTTTATATTTTATTAAGTACGTACCGTATCAAAACAAGTGTACGATTTTCTTTATTCATTCATTCATTTTCTTTTGGCTTTGTCCCTTTATTAATCCGGTATCGCCACAGCGGAATGATCCACCAACTTATCCAGTATATGTTTTACACAACGGATGCCCTTCCAGCTGAAACCCATCTTTGGGAAACATCCATACACACTCATTAACACTAGGTTCACACTCATTTACACTCATACACTATGGACAATTTAGCCAACCCAATTCATTTGTACCGCATGTCTTTTGGACTGTGGGGGAAACCGGAGCACCTGGAAGGAACACAAGCGAACGCAGGGAGAACATGCAAACTCCACACAAAAACGCCAACTGACCCAGCCAAGGCTCGAACCAGCAACCTTCTTGCAGTGAGGCGACAGGACTACCTACTGCACCACCGCGTCACCCTAATTTTCTTTATGCTTTATACAAATAAATCTCTTATTTTGGATGGCATTATTTTACCCATTTCATTTATTTGAACGATTAAAGCTCTCGACTTTAATCACATTTAATAAGCTTTCTATTTATGGGAAATCACTTTTGTAAATTTAATGTGATGCGGACTCTAAAATGTCTTTGACCCACATGAGAAACCCTTCTTACATAAGTGCATCTGGTCCGCCAGTTGTGATTACAAAGTCAGCTTAATTATACAGCATTTCCTTAAGACTGATTAGTCAAATAGTCGTTCCGGGAACCCACCAAGCAGTTGATTTTAAAAATATGTAGATGCACATCCCTAATTCATATTTTCCACCAAAAAGCTTTTCATCTTAAACCCAAAAAGGTTGAATATATTCAGCTTTTGCATTAATGTCCTCCTGCAGCACCTGAGGGGGCCTTAAATCTGAAGGGCTATTTTTATATATATATATTTTTTTTACTCAGACTGATACATCTGCCCTTTCTCAATGCGAATACTCAAGTCTGCATTTCTTTTGCTCCATCTTTCATTCCACCTCTCCCGTCTTATCTTTTTCTTCCGTATCATCCTTTTTTGATCTCTTTCATTCACTCTCTTCTCCGTTTCCCTCTCTGTTTCTTTGAACAACACATTACCCCGTGAGTCGAAAGGGATTGGGCAGCTTTGCATACAAACTTGGATCACTTGAAATCGTTACATCTACTGCAGCACAATGATCTGAGTCACTGGAGCACAGCCAGTTCTACACTGAAACAATCAGCTCTGGGCCAGGATGCACAACGCCACCGCTCATGGAAATGAGCCATCGACAGGCTTTCTTGTCTCCCATCACCCGCCACTGAACGTGCAAAATCCACTCTTGACATTCTCATTGTTCCTCCGTATGGCTTAATGGCCCCTCTTGTGTGGCTCTGTCATTTAGAAAAAGGATGTCTGGTATTGTTAGAGCAACATTGAAGTCAAGAGTAGGCGAAAAATTGTGCCATTATTCTTTGCATTGTTTTTTTTCTTTTTTTTGCTTTCCATCTGGTAATCATTGTCATGCAAGATCGACTTGATTGACGGAACAAACTCTCACTTCAGTTTTGTTTTGTTTTGGTGGGTTTTTTGCTCTTTCTTTCCCTTGTTATTCCAATTATTATATGCTGGTAGACTGCTGCTTATTTGTACATTTGCCAAGTCTCAGAGGAACAGTTTGTTCAAAATGAGCATTTTGTCATTACTCGCCCTCATGTTGTTTCAAATCTGAATGGCTTTTTTTTTTCTCCTGTGGTGGAAAGGGATTGTAAAAACTGCTTGCTCTTTTCCACACATTCACAACAATTACAGTTAAACAGTTACTGAAGCATCCAGTATTGAAAACAATAAAACTGGTAAAATAAAAGCTCTAAATTGATTATAAACGTAGTCATTGCAACACACACTGAAAATATTACACTAGTGGTCCTCAACTATCAGTTGACCAGTACTAGTTCGTGAGGGACCGGGAAGAAATCATTAATTATTTCCGTTTTATTTATTTTCTGAGTATGAGCGAATTTTTTTCTTTTATTTTTAAAAATCTTTTATTTTGAAAAATGACCATATAATCTCGCTTGCATCTCGGCCACTTGAGTGGCCATGATTTAACCCACAAGCTAGCAAACTGAGTAAGAAACAGACGTCTTTGGAAAATTTCTTTGCTAAGGGGAAAAGGCTAAAGGAAGGAAGCGCAAACTGCCAAAGAATGGATCCGCAACCAATTTTTCAACAAATCAGGTGAATCCACCATGTCTGTGCAAGAAGATCGCGAATGATGGTGGATTTTTAGGGGTTGTTTGCATATTCTATGTTTTTTAGAATTTGCACATATTAGTTGTTTTAAATGGAGGAGTGTAGCTTGCACGCACAAGCGGCGACGCTCTCGCGTCTTCCAGACACACAATGACTGCAACCTTTGATCTTTCCGTGGTTTAAAAGGTTGAGGATCACTGCATCACACTTTAAGTCAACTTAAAAAAATCAGTAATTTGTTACAGCTACTTTTTTTTGTTTTTCTCAAAGTATAATTTTATTAAAAAATATTTATTTTGGTAAAAAAAAAAATACATTCACAACACATTATTAAGTAAAAATATTGTTTAATATAGAGACACTAAATATCTATATATTTCTTTTGGTTTAAGGTAGAAAACTATATTTTTTAACCTTAGATCAAAGTGCATTTTTGCTTTGGACCAATCTAAAATACTGTAGTTTTACCCTCAAATTATAGTTTTGACTTGGTTGAAAATGAAAAGTGTACTTTAATCCAAATCAAAATATTTATTTTGTCCATGCAAGAAAATTTTAATTTACTCAAACGTAAAACATTGTTTTTATAAACCATGATTAATTACTTGAATTACGTTTGACTTAAAATCCAAGTAAAATTGTACTTTGAGCTAAACTAAAATAAATTGATACAGTATAATGTTAGGTTGTATTTCAAGTTTTTTTTTTCCAATAATGAGTTCAATTATTATTCAATAACAATCTGCTGGTGCTGTGAGCATGGCTATAAATGCCACACAAAATGGTATCAACAAAACTAACATTTGAAAAACATAAAAACTGAAGGCATCAGATTCACTTAAATTAATTTCTTACTTACTCCCAGTGCCGTTTTATATCAAAGTTGATATTTATCCACACCATTTTGGTGTTTCGTAACCCACTTGGAGGACCAGGACATCTACACATACACTACGGACAATTTAGCTTACCCAGTTCACCTATAGAGCATGTCTTTGGACTGTGGGGGGAACCGAAACACCCAGAGGAAAACCACACTAACACGTTAAGAACGTGCAAACTCCACACAGAAATGCCAGCTGAACCCGCAACCTTCTTGCTGTGAGGCGACAGTGCCCACTGTGCCACCATGCTGCCCACTTACATTAATTGTTCACCTAAAATTGACTGTTCACCTAAAAACTAACAATATGCAGTATAGTAAAATAAACATTGTAAATTTTGATTTCATATTGGCTGTAATTGTGTTTACCCATGCCAAGTTTGGCTTGATTTAAAGAAACTCTAGAGTATTTGTTGTTCATTTGATGTGTGATGCTGCTGTTTGAACCTTGGTGCGTACAAAACAAGTAAGCCTGCATCATTGAAAAGATAAGTCTAGATCAACTTTAATTTAAATGAACTTGAACGTCATGAATTGAATGAACCCAGCATGGAGCAAATCATGAAGCAAAAACAGGGCTGAATGTCACATGATGAAATTAGAGAAAGGACAGAAAGCCCAACAATGCCTGTTCATTTTCAGAATGTTGCCCATGATCAATTCATTTATATTACAACAATATAAGCTGATTGCTGATTCATTGAAAATAGTCTCACTCCAACTAATTATTCTTTAAAGAATTGAACATTTATGATAGGGGGAACTGGGTGGATAATAAGCTTCAATACGAATAAAAAAAGGTCAACAAATCTGTTTAATGGCTTCAGTCCAGTTTATGATACTTCATAAAAGATACTTTATAAAATGACTTTTATGGTGCTTTATTGCCCTTTATTGAAACATAAAAGCTTCAGTACCCATTTATTCTAAATGCATCTAAAAGAATGAGCAGAATATTTCAGGAATATTTTCCGCTTTCATAACTTGTGGAATGACAGAAGGTTGAATAAAAGCATGTTCAATTCAAGAATGAACTATAAAGATAAACGTCAACATCTGCAGGCAATATCATTATGTTTATTATGAGCATGAGCTGTCACGCTTCAGATCTTTGAAGCAGGATGGATCCGAGATTCAGACTAACATTCCCGATCAGTGTCACTTCTAAGGATGGTGGCACCAGCACCTGAAATTGGTAGCATTTTGTAGAGTAATATTAATGACATTACCAATACAATAACATTGGAAATGAACATTTGACAGTAGCTTAAACTGGATATTCAGTTTAGATATTGGATAATGTGTGGAGATATTGGATAATGTGTGGAGTATGCATGTTCTCCGGTGGCCCCCACAGTCCAAAGACTTGCGGTAGAGGTGAATTGAACAAACTAAATTGACCATAGAGTGTGCCGTTGGCCGAGATGTGTTAATGAGTGTGTGGATGCAGTACTGGGCTGCAGCTGAAAGGGCATCCGCTGTGTAAAACATATGTTGGATAAGTTGGCGGTTCATTTCACTGTGGCAACCCCTGATGAATGACGTGACTAAGCCGAAGGAAAATGAATGAATTGTATGACATTTGTTATGAAAAACATTAACCTAAGGAATTTAATACAAATACAAAAGCACAACTATTGTGCTAACAAAATTAAGCAATTGTAATAATTACTCATTTAAACACATTTAATTTATTAATAACTTTATATATCTCAATATTAATATCCCACATTGCTCCTAGTGGTTCCAAACATAATACAGTTAATAGTGTTAATACAGTACATGGTAATTGATGATTTGCGGCATGAAACGCCTTTTAACCTGATTATTTTTGTACCATGTGAAACACTGCGTCCACATCAGGGTTATGGAGAAAGACCGCACTGTTTAGTTTGCATTGGAGAGGCTTGAAATTGAACAGTGCTGTAATGATCATAAAGGATTTGTCTGAAAAAAACGCATCACCTTAAAGTGTTCACCTAAAAGTTTTAATTATGTGAAGTTATACAATCTAATTTTGATAGGATCATGTGCTATGATTGAACATGGCTGGTCTCACATCAACAATTATCAATAAACCAATCAGACGAATTCAAGCCTACATAAATAGCCTCCCTTATCTTTGTTTTTGAAGAATCCCCCCCATCCACCTCACCTTTTCCTCCTATACCAAGGGGAGTTCCCGACACCTACCTGATCTCGGACCCCCTTCTAGGCTAAATGACCCGGTGGAAGCCCTGGGCCCAAATTTCTCAGCGCTCTGGGTTCTATCCCGGGACAGCATGCCAAACCTGCAATCAGTCAAGCATTAGCTAGGTGTAAACTTTTGAAGTTATTAATTACTTGGGTTGTTTCAAACCCCTAATTCTTTTGTCAATCTTCAAAACACAATTATATATATATTTTTTTGTGAAATCTGAGTTTCTTCATCCTTCATAGACAGCAACGTACCTGACTCAGACTAAATGTATTCAGTGAATATTATCAAGCTACAAGAATACTTTTGTGCAAACATAAAACAACACTGCTTTATTCAACAGTTTCTTCTCTTCAGTGTCAGTACAGGGCATGTGTTCACTTGTCACACTTGGTTGTGCATCTGTCAAATCATCTCAGATACTGTGGTCATTTGGGGGTAAATGTCACTGAGTATACTGACACTGAGGAGAAGGCCTTTATTTTTTATTTAATGTGCTCACAAAAGTATTCCCGTAGCTTGATAGTATTCCAATTTTGGTTTTTTTTTTTTTGACTTTGAATGAGTCGGGATAGTTGCTGTCTATGAGGGAGGAAAATCAGATTTCACTTAATTTATGCTCCGAAGACGAAAAAAGGTCTAAAGGGGCTTACAACAACATGATGATGAGTAATTAATAACATCATTTTCACTATGAATAAACCCTTTAAGCTTGTGCAGAACTGCTAAATAGGTGGATGAATGAATGAATGAATGAATGAATGAATGAATGAATGAATGAATAACATTAAATTATCCAGGTAGCAGGAATATCAAATAAAGTAATGGCGCTTTTGATATGTTCAGTGATGTAAAATATCTCACATGCAATAAAATGACTTTGCTTATCAGTTCAGCAAATTGCTAGTGGCACCGGCACAATCTCTATCAAAATTTTGTCACACTGGCAGAAAAGATGGTCACATAAAATGACCATTTGCTCACAGTCTGAGACCATCATGGATTCAGATTGATTGTAATATTTTTTTTTCTATTCACCAGCTGGAAGAAAATGGTGATTCAAAATGATATTCCTTTATGCTCTGATCACTAGCTATGATATGAGCTCTGCTATTCATTTATATCTCAAATGATTTTTAGAACTATAGGTCTTTCATTATCTTTTTTCTCATTCTTGATATTAAACAACCATTAATGACAATAGTGACAGAACACTCTCTTTCTCTCTGTTTTTGAGTGAACTGTTTAGAGCCGATCATAAACTTCTAGATGCCCTTAGAATTTAGAGCAGTTTCCCTGTCAGGGAAAAAAAAAGAACAGTGAATAAAAAGAATAAAAAAATAAATAAAATAGCCTAAATGGTTGAGCATACAGTGCTCAACATATTTAAGTACATCCCTTACAAATCTATTTTTTGAATTCATATTTTTAATAAAGAGCTATACAATATTATATTTGTGTATATCCATTAGATTAGTCAGTACTGAACCCAAATTTGGAGCTTATCTAACAAAATAACTTACGATAAGGGTCCAAAAACTATTAAATCCAAATTTATATGTTAGAGAAAAATAATAAATACAAATGAAAAAAAAAGAAGAAAAATCAAGTGAAAAAAAAAAAGTTAATTTATTTTAAATCTTTTAGGTTGTACTGTATTTTCACTGTTTTAAATAATAGTTTACACACACAGCTTTATTAGTTTACAAAAAAATCTAACTAACATCCTGTTTCACTACTACACTTAATTTTGGTTTTATTGCAAAAAACAACAAGAAAACCTGTTAAATCAGAATCTGAAATATTTTATGGCATACTTTAAAAAATAAAGATGATTTAGCATACTCCAAGTATATTATTTCCGGTATTTTTACCATATTTTTTTTTTAATTTTTAGAAATTATGTAACGTGTTGAAAAAATACATTGAGTGTGTTAACTAATGACATTAGGAGTTCAGATTCAGTTCAGTTTTTTTTCTTGGTGGGGCAGGGGGATAAAAAAGAGCAAATAAATTGAGCAACTTAACCTATTAAAATTAACAACCTTATATACAAATAATGAATTAAGTAATCAAATCCATTACATGTTTTTTTTTCACTGTATGAATTAAATATACAGTGATTTATTTTTTTGCTTGGGTTGTTCAGTAAAGAGAAGTGAAGGAATCTTTAAATTTCTTGTGATTCTCTTGTATAGGCTAAAAGTGCTCCTGCCAGACCCACATATCGGCTGAATAGATTAAAAAAGAATTAAACTCTACAGTTTAAGAGTTGTAAAAAGTTGTAGGAGTTGTAAAATGAACCTATTTTTTTAAAAAGCACAGTGTTCATTTAAAGAAATGTAATGCATTCATTTTCAAAAACATTTCATAGTTTTTTTTCAGAATTGTTGAAAACAAAAAAAATTAAACCAATTTCTCTTGCACAGCTCTTGTGTAGCAAGGGTGGTTTGGGGTCCTGCGTCTCTCTTTGTATAGCCATTTCAATGTGGTCATATCATTGAACCGTGAACATTTCCTGCTTGTTATCAAACTATTTAATAACTGTAACTAGAGGAAATTCAATCATAACTTCATGTTAAATCAGCTCACATAGCATTATTTCTCAATATGTGGCTATTTTTGGATTCTCAGAAGCTATAGAAACTAAAAATGTAAAACAGGAAATACATTGGGATCATTGTTTTTGTTTACATCCCTCAGAATGGTCTATAGGGAGGATCGACTTTGGAATTTGTTCCTTTAATGGTGTTGGATGGAGTGTTCTTCACCTGTTCTGCTGACGTTCAGAGATTTGACAAATCTCCAGCGGGGGCACGAGGTGACTGTCCTTTACGCTTCCTCTGTCCACCCCCGGCAATGCGAACTGTCAGCAGGGGTTTGTGCCAGGTGGATGGACCGTACACCACATAGCCACCACATGTGCTTCTCTGCATTAGATCGGGCTCGTGCAGAGACGTTTTCAGCTGACTGAATCGCTCTCTGTAATCTTACATCTGCCTTAAAACTCACTTTGTCTTCATGACACCAATTGATGCTTGAAAAAAGCCTCGGTTCTGGACACTTTGAGTGGCCCTAAAAGGCAGTGATTGACCTGAAATGGTAGGTGCTGTCAGCTGGTTAAAAAGTTGTATTTAGTGCTTCTACTGTTGCGCCCTCAAACATCACCTCTAATCACTGTACTTCAGTGCTGATGACCTGCTGTAGACACTTTGATGGACCCCGAATCACTGGAAAACATTATTTTTAGCCTTTTTTCACACTTCAGCAACTGCCATATGTCTTGACTGCCTCTCGCAATATTTTGCTGTTGGGTTTAAATGCACAATAAAGCATTTTTTCGCTGATCCAAGCACAGTAGCACAGCAAAAGCCTTGATTGCCTGTGGGTTACAAGTGCGCAGTGTTTTTTTAAATGTCCCAAACTCATTCGTCTACCAAGATTATGCCACCAACTGTTCAACGCTCTCCTGGAAAAGGGCTTATTTTTGTGTTCTTGCATTCAGGGCTTTTCTCTTTAGAGCTAAGATTGGCATGTGGACTCAATTAAATATATTATAGCCTGCATTGAGATTTATTCCCCAGTAATCAGTCTGTTTTGTCAATACGCCGCTTTCAATCTCACATTTTCCTCACCGCAGACTTGCGCTATACCTGATTCACCAGCCTCTGGGGATAAATGTGCTATTTTCTCTTCAACTTTCTAGTGCTCTCTCTCTCACCTCGTTCCCCCTTTACTGTCACCTCTCTTTCTGTTATCATACATAAACAAACAAAATCATGTCTGACTCTGTTCTGGGTTGCTGTAGAACTAATTTGTGTTTCTGCAGTCATGTGGTTCCATCTTGTTGTTGTCGCTGTGGGACAGAATCTGATTGGTTTTGGTTCCCGGGTAGATGCAATATTTTCTAAAAAATGAGGTGGCTCATTTTTAGTTGGTCGCCCCAGTGTGTGTATAATGATACTCTTGCATTCATCAGATGCGTCTTCTCGTGCTTGGCTCGTTGTTTATTGGCACACTGGAAAAAGTAAATCCTGTTGTGTTTTTAATAAGAAAAAGATTGGCAGCTGTGAATGGTTTCTGCCAGTTTTCTGCCGATGTTTATTATTGTTTGTTGTGTGTGTGGTGTTTATTTATGCTTGTGTACATAACTTATAATTCATATGTTATTTCAGGTTTAAATCAAATATGGAGATCATATGTAACATGGGAATTTCAGAATTTAATCATTTCCAAAAATAAATAGTTTTTATATTATTTAGAAAACTATAAAAGTAAATCAAATATCCAAACCTACATGAACTACTCTCAGTACGCAGTAGTTTTAGTGATATTTATGTACCTGTATTGTATATTTAACATTTTAAATAATTAAAAATTATACTTTTAACATTTAACATTTTAATTATGCGTATTTGTCACGTTTTGTTTAAAATTTTTGCTTATCTATATAATATTAATTATAGTATTTGTATAATATTAATATTATATGTTATGTAGAGTGTATACATTTGCATATAGACAATTATCATATTCATATCTAAAATGGATAAATTATATTTTTAAAAATAATTTATTTTATAGATTTTAATTGTATTATGAAAGGTAACATTTTAAATTTGCATTTACTTTTTAAATTTATAATGAATCATTCATTAATTTCCAAATAAGCTTAGTCCCTTATTTTTAAGGGGTCGCTACAATGGAATGAACCACCAACTATTCTAGCATATGTTTTACACAGCAGCTGCTCTTCCAGCTACAACCCACAGAGAAATTCCCGTACACTCACCCATTCCCACATGCGCTCACACACTATGGCCAGTTTAGGCTATTCAATTCACCTAGAACGAGGGTCTCAACCACAGGCACATACATTTTGACTGATTATTATCAGTTTTATACAGGTTGTATTTTGTCGTACAAACACCTCTTCATGGCTTAGATGTTATGCTGGTGGTGTAATTATGATAATTTTGCTAACATTTGATTCAAATGGTCTCATTAATAGATTTTCCTAATATGCATATTAAGATTTGTAAAAAAAAAAAGTGCATTAGTAAAATTGTACTGCTGGTTGAATTGAACATATTAAAGTAAATGTGAATATGTACATATTTTCCCCCTCTTTTTTGTAGTTTTACGAAAAATAAAAGATTTTGAGAAGGACAGAAAAGAAAAGTCAACAAAGTTACCAAAAAACTTTTCTCCTGTCTTACACTATAGCTGTTAAACTTTTGGTTAAGAAACAATTGATTGGGACATAATAATTATTAATATTGTTACGCCTGTTATTAAATTATAGTATTTTCATAGCAATTTAAACTACCACTTTAATATGTACAACAAGAAGAGAAGGAATAAAAGAAGTAAAGAAGGAGCTTTGATTCTGTGGAGAAGAATGTCTGAGTGCTTTAATTACATCAGGTTTCCACTTTCTTGTGCGTCAATGTTAAAATGGCCCTTCTATGAATTGTCAGTCACTGATATGGCCCCCTGCCAATTTGAGTTTGAGACCCCTAACCTAGAACATGCAAACTTCACACAGAAATGCCAACTGACCCAGCCGGGACTCAAACCAGCAATCTTCTTGCTGTGAGATAACAGTGCTAACAACTGAGCTACCGTGCAACATATGTAACATATTTAAATATAGTTGTAAATATGTATAAACACTTTCATACTTGTCTATGTTTTGGTGATTTTTATAATATTATATAAATTCATGTAAATGTTTTAGCATTTTAAAATGCATTATCTTTTTAAAAATACAAAACAGCTCACTTCACAGGTTAGTAATGCAGAATTTTTACATTTAAATGATCTTATATTTGCTTTGTGTCTCATTAAATGCTGGTCTTTCTGAGTCTCGAGACCCTTGGAGAGTGAACAAAGTGCCCTGGAGAGTTTAATCTTAAAAAAGCGGAGGGCACAGCTTTAAAGGTGATACTTTATATGGGGAAAACAATTCAGGTGACTGAAGCTCAATTCTCCAGCGTCTCATTCAATACATCTCCCTTATCCGGAAGATTCAGTCCCTTTATCTTTGGAGCCTCCTCTCCTGTAGAATACAGATTGAGCAGAGAGAGAGGAAGGAAGGGAACTTGACGAAGAATCATATGCCTCTAAACTCTCTAATCAAATGATACCTCAGCAAATAAATCATTGAACCAACTGTCAAGTCTCCTTCTGTGTTCTCTTCACACCATTTGAGTTTGATTTGCCTTTTCATTCAAAAGTATTCCTTTAACGTAGAGTTTGAAAAGCCGTTTTCTGCATTTGTATCATTCAGTGTTGGCCTGTAATGAAGAGTTTATTCTTTATTCACTCTCCGGAGGTCTCAAGATGCAGAAGAATTATGAGATTCAGTGTTAAAATATAAATGTAAAAATGCTGCACTACCAACCTATGAAGCTAGTCACCTTATCATGTGCAGAAAAAAGGGGGAAAATAAATACTTTTTAAAAGTAAAAAATACTGTTAAAAAAGGTAAGACCACCACAACAAAAATCAATGTGTGATGCATTATATTTAAATTTGGTAAAAAAAAAACAAAAAAAAACAAACAAACAGTTTTTTTCCTTTCAAAAAACTAAAACCACCAACATTTAGAATAAATGTATATTTCTAAATTATTAATTAACCGTACATATTAAATATAGATAGTAATATTTATACATTTTTTAAAAATGTAAAAAAAAATAGTGAGGCTAAAATTAGTTAAAGGTCAATTAAAACATTCAAAATAATGTATCCTGAAAAGATAAAAATAATAGCCCTTAAGGTGCAGTAGGTGATTGTTTTCAGATGTTTTGATGTGCTGGTTGAAAGTCTCTTCACATTCCTATAGTAATGATCAAAGTAACTGATATAAATGTGTTTATGTATTTTTATATTCTGGGTAGGCATAAAACTAAAATAATGTTTATCCAATTAAATAGTGTCGGGTCAACAATTCCCATAATTGTAATAAGTAACCCAAACTGTCTGTCAACAAATGTAGAATTTGTATGTCTGTGCACCATTCATGCACATCCACCGTTTACACATGCATGTGTGCCGTGGTTTTGTGCACACAAAAGAAAGAGAGCAGTGCTGATTCAAAACTTTAAAATCCTAAATCAGTATTGAATCTGGAATCAAACTTTTGCATGCTGAAACCATTCACCATGGCTGAAGTATTTCTTTTAGACAGGTAATGTTCTGTTTTAAAAGTTTTTTAGTCACACAAAGCTGATGTAAATTCTGCTGTTTTACGAATGGGTTATATGCACAGAAGTGTTGTTTAACCACTGAAATCTTCTGGTGAAAGATTGATGTGATATTTTCAGTTGTATAAGGGATCTTTTAAAGCATCAATCATGTAGATTCTTATTTAGTTGAACAACAAAACATCAGTAAATAGCGCTATTCCACCTAGCCTGCTTTACCGAGGTGAAGTTGGTTTTATATTCACATTGGTTCTTTTTTGAACAATGACAACCTGTGACGCTCTCACTATATTGTTTACCATGTGTCACATCCCCGGCTCGTTCCTGCTCACCCAATCGATGTTCACCTTCACAAACCCCCTCCATCCAATCCCATGTCCTCTCACCAGCTTTCTAATGGTTTGCAAATTTTCCCCATCAATCCAGGACACTATATAATCCCACCTCCTCCTTTCAGTCTTCGGCCAGTATTGTCCGATAGTTGTCCTCATCTTCGCTCCTTCATCTTCTCCCCTTCTTCCATGGATTTCTTTATGAGTCTTCGAGTCCTTCATACTGATCAAGAGAAGTGATTATTCTTATCTTATGTTTACTAGAAAATCTGCAGATCACTTTGATGAACTGTTTGCTTGTATACTTATCAACGGATGACCATTCCATGCTTTCTGATCCTTCTCACCGATCTAGAGGAATGCTTACACTCGTGTAGTGTTTATCAGAAGATCAGCTATCTACTAGATGAACTGTGTGTCAGTATACTTACCTGTTGAGTCTCCTACGAGCAAACTTCAAGTGAGATCGATTACATCTATTATATTGACACTTATTGCTGTTACAGAAGATCCTTACAGCATATATATCAACCCTCTGAATTCCCATTGTGATTAGTGACTTTGTTTTGAATAAATACTGTGAAAAGATAACCATGTCTGTCTTGCTTGTCTACCAACGTGACACCATGCGACTCTGAATATTCGCTCTGAAATAGCATGTAAGTATAACTTAGTAATAAGTGTAATTCCTGCACACCTCCGGCCAACCACTAGGGTTATAGTAGCAAAGTCTATAGTATAGACAACACATCACTCGTATAGTTTAGAATGGGAAAAAGTGTAACGGTCAATATGAGGAATGAAGCCCAACCTACTATAACAGGAGCCAATCATCGATTGATATAGAGTGACATTTCTCTAGAAAAAAGCTCTGACCAGATGTGTGCATTTGGAACCATTGTTTGTGGTCAAAAACGACACTAATCTCAGTGAATACTCTCCTCACAGACATAAGAAATATATGGTTTTATAATCTGTATGAAGAAAACGCGAGGTACAGTTTAAACTAAACATATGAGGCGGTTGTTGTCTCATATGTGATTCCAAATATGTGATGTAAACGTAAGCTTGGCAAACAGTTTTGGAGAATTTGATGTTTTTCCATTCAGACAAAGATAGCTGCCGAGTGAAATGACTGGCCTTAAAGGGACTTTGATGGTAGTTGCTTTAGGCACAAAGCTTGTGAGAGAGTGAGACCAGTGAACCTTGCATGCATGAAGCATTTCATAATTTGACAAGTTTTGCTTGCTACACAACTGAAAATGCGCTAGATATAATACAGTTGTTCGTTCAGAATTGTAGTATTATAAAATACTGTCGTTTTCTAACAAGCAAATGACATGATCTAGTGGGTAGTCTACTGTCATCTTTAAGGTGTGGGTTTGTGATATCAGACGGCTTCGCTTTGGACAGCAGGAGACGGAGATATGTTTTAAAGATATGCTAAACGATTAGCATTTTGTCAGATCACCTACTGGATCTTTAATGTTAGTATTAGTCTATAATGTTGCCATGTACAATAATGGAACATAAATAACATTAAAACATTACTGTATGAGAGTAGTTCACCTATTTGTTTTGGACTTTGATTCAATTATATGCTTTCAAATCAAATCAAACATTCTATTCTATCATAAAAACAATGCTTTGTTGAAAGAAAACGGTATGAAACATCATAAAATGACACATAATTTCTAAAGCTTTATCTGAGACTTTCAAAAAAGCAATAATTCTTTCAAATAATGGTAACTGCCATCATTTTAAAGCAAAAGTCAGTAATTGAGTTCATTTTCTAATTGCTTTGCTCTGTTGCACGTTGTCCTTGTCCACAAATGTAGTACGTGCAAAGGTGACGGTGACCAAGCTTAGAGAGAACAGGACTGATGTAAGGTCAAAAAGAGAGACAAAATGTCAAGACTTCTCTCTTTTTGCCTCTCCGCAGTTCCGTTGTTTAACGATTAATCGAACGCCATTAGTGTGGAGGCCACACCAGTTAAATTCTGCTTTAATTAGTTTCTTTTTTTACACTCTGCTCTGTGCTTTCAGTCTTACTCACCCAGACAAAGGGTGTTGGGCGAGTTCCTTATCATTGATGCTCACCGGAACTCGATAACTGTTATTAGTGTGCCAACCCAAATACCAGGAGAGAAGGATTGTAAAATGTTCCTCGGGCTTTTAATACACCTTCACAATGACTGTCAAACACTTAGCATGCACACTTATCACTCTGTTAGCCTACTCTGTTAGACTCCAGACATGCTATTTTCCCTGTGAAGCAAGGTAATAATATATTATTTACAAATGTCTTGTGAATTGATTGATATATCATGTAATTGTTTGGTCTTCTGACCTTTACTAGATGCCTTTTTTGTCAAAAGGGGTTAGTAAACTAATGGTGCGTTCAAGTCATGTTTATGAGTTACATAAATCACAGTACATAATTCAGTACAAAACAAGTCATGGTTATCATTAAGAAACTCTTTATTCTTTGTTCTTATGAAGCCTTTATATTGACAGTAAGTTTAAAGAAGTATACTTAATTATTTATGTGCAGTTACAGATATGGTAATTCAGAAAACAGCACCAACATAAACTGACAAAAATAAAGATTCTTTATTGGCTTTGATGGTTACAAAAAGAACCCCTCAACCTCCATCAAATCCACTGGATAAGAAAACATTTCTTCAGATTATAAAGTAGGGCTGGCGATATTGGCAAAAAAATGATCACGATATCATGTTTCATATAATTCGATATCAATAATTATTGAATATTTTTAACAACACATTTTGGAATATTAGGATTTTTTAACCACTTTATTTTAATTTACCAACATTACTAAGGCAAATAGTTGTAATAGTTAAAAACAAAAATATTTAAATGAAATATCTCATGTCTTTATAATAAAATAAATATGAGTGATAAAAAGACTCTTGAACTTGATAACTTGATTTAACAGATAGGCCCACTGTTAAAGTCAATTTATTGTGCTCTCCCATTCATTTAAAATAATGTTTCTGAAATTTTTCACAGTGTTTCCTAAAAAATAATTATTCTGGAGTCATAATAAGTCGTATTTCTTATTGTTTATTTCGAGAATAAAAGCAGTTTTTAATTTAATAAAAAGGTCAGTATTATTAGCCTTCTTAAGAAATATTTACTGTATATTTTTGATGTACACAACAAATCAGTTACAAAATCATTTGACTAATTAATTCAACTTTCCTATTTAACTGATTAAATCTTTAAATTGCACTTTAATCTGAACAAAAGACTATAAAATACTTAAAGCGACTTTTTTACTGAATACAACTGTCTTGCAAAATATCTAGTAAAATATTATGCACTGACTGTCACTATAGGGTAGATAAAACCGTAGATATTAGAAACGAGTTATTTAAACTATTATGTTTAAAAATGTGTTGTAAATAAACCATGTGTTGAAGACGGAAATAAAAAATGAATTAAGGAAAAACTAAACAAGTTGAATATGAGTGACATGAGCGTGACTGAAAACTACATTTAATCAATATCTTACATCTGTTCTTTGGTACTTGGCGACTGTTTGTAAATTTAAGACGGCATTTCCTAACGTAGAATTATGTACACTAGATTTCTGATTAATAATGGTCTCTGCATAGCCGAGGACTTCCTATATTAAAAGTGTTAAAATTATTGAATAGCAGAAGTCTAATATCATTAACAGTGGACATTTTGATAGTGTTTCACAGCATGAACATGACTGAAGTTTAATCTTTTTATTACCTGTGTCAATTTGGGCGTCAACTTCTGACTAATGCGGGGAACTGATGCGCGCAGCACTGTCACAGAGAGAGCAAGTGCCGCGAAAGCAGAGGGAGCGAGCGCCCGAATGAGCGATTGCACAAGAGTTTTGGCCAGCGGAGAAATTAAAATGGTCGTGCCCAACTGAGTCTGGTTCTCCCAAGGTTTTTTTCCTCACTCCCATCAGGTGAAGTTTTTTTTCCCTCTCCGCTGTCGCCACTGGCTCGCATGGTTCAGGATTGGTTGAGCTACGCATCGATGAATTTGCTCTTCAGTGCTTGAACTCTCAGTATGATTAAATCACACTGATCTGAGCTAAACTGAACTGAACTGAACTTAAACACTAAAAAACTGAACTACACTGTTCCAGTTACTATGACCATTTATGTGAAGCTGCTTTGACACAATCTACATTGTAAAAGCGCTATACAAATAAAGCTGAATTGAATTGAACTTGAAACCTAGAGCACACGAGAGAGGCATTCCTCTGCCTTTGAGCCCTGAAATGTGTCATTAAGTTGACCCCTTACACGCAAATTTTGTAAAGCACATTGCTGTGTCAGAATTCTTGCTTGTAAAATACGCTTTAGAATGCTTAGTTTAAGTAAATTTGATAAACGTGATCATGCGTGTTGATCTAAAGAGTGTCGCTCTCGCTCACCGAAAACCAGGCTGAATAAGCTGTACTGCACACATTGTGTGTGTTGTTCCCTAAGCAACAATAACAATTGCCTGACATCGCCTGTCTGCATTTTGATGCACCCCTTTGATGCTTCTTACGTCCTTGTCGCAGCACCAGTGGCACAGAAATTAGGCACTGAAATTTATTTGCTGATTTGATCCGGTACACACCGGTTACAAAGGTACGGGTTTCGGTACCTAACCCTAATTACCCCTATGCTAAAATATCTTTCAGATGGGGTGCTAGTGGCTGGGATGCACAAGAAAAGAAACCAAAAAGCCACTCTGGCAACATTTTTACAAAAAGTTTTCACGCTACACTGGCATCTCCCATCTTTAACTAGGCAACCTTCAAGTGTTTTCTCTGAGGATGACAAAGGGACAAATCCTTGCTGCAGCTCTGACACAAGTTTATGGAGAAAGTAAAAAGCACTGCAGTGTTTGGGTGTGCTGTCTGAGGTAGTTAGTTATTACTGAAATGTGTCTCTTCCATACAAAGCGTGCGTTCGCGACACGTTCCCGGTATTCTGACAAGTTCTTATGTTTTTAACTAGTTGCGGCTGGAAAATTCAGGTGTGTCACGTGTGTAAGTGTGCACCTCTTGCAAAACATGTGCATGTCGCTCCAAAGTGCGCCTTATGTTGGTTGCATGCCTCCCTTGGAAATGACAAACTTACAGCCTAAGCTTATTGGCATTGCTTCCAAGGCGTGCACTCAGCAGCCACATTTTGATAAAACTACAGCCTTCATACTGTAACCTTATACCGAATCTTTTGTTTATTGATATTGATAATGGTGTTCGGTCAATAAATATCAATACCATTTTTATCGGCCAGCCCTATTATGTAGTTTTTGTACAGTGAAAAAACTGTTATTTGGTTATGCTTTATTTTAAAGTACAAATCTTGCTATTAGCAAACAATTAACTTTGACTTTTTGCCCCAATAATCTCCTTATTAGTTGCTTATTTAGAGTTCTTTGGGTAGTAGTTGGGTTTAGGTATTAGGTATAATAAAATCATGCCAAATATGTATTTAATACGTACAAATAAACAGCCAATATCTCAATAATAATCCGGTAACAATAGACAGGTAATCAGCCACTATTCTTACATTTATTCTTAAATGTAAGAATAATTACTTAAAGTAAATTTTTCCTGAACATTTCACTAAAAGGTTCTCAAAAAAAAAGCTCACTTGTAGTATCGCTGTGAGTTACTAAAAAGTTAAGTTATTAATAAATATAAATTCTGCATTGACATCTTGCTACCACCAATGTGACTTGAACGGATCTGACAGGGTAATTACAATTTAGCATTTCATAAATATGGACTTTCCATGAGAATGCCGGAGAGCCATGTTGTGAAATAGGCAATCTCATAATGCATTGTGACTATTTAAGTAAAAACATGAGCTATCTTTACACTGATGAGCTGCTTTATAGCAAAAAAAAAAAGTCAACCCTTGTTGTTGCAGGCCTTTTTTGTTGTCAGTGTTGTCAATAATGTTGGCTAATTTATTACTCTCACTATGGCAGAAATACGAAGCACAGCTCCCAAGATCACTTTAAAATCAAGCAGACTTTTGTTGGTCAGCATGGCAAATCTAATGGATTCTGTCCACTGAGCAGTATTGTTTGGTCCAGTACTTTACGCTTTGCAATTTTATGGTTTCCACAGTCAGAAGTACCAAAATAGCAAAACAAACTTTTTGGGACCCTTTCATAAGGGTACCTAGCATAACAATATTATACTAAAATGTGGAGATGGAGTAAACTCACTGCACAATGCTGATTGGTCAACAGAGAATTATCAACAAGCTGGTTGAACATCAACACAAAAACACCAAATTCACAGCTGAGACATGACATTATAATAAAACAGTGATGGCACACAGCAATAAACCATGGTCAACCCAAGCTAAGCCTGCACAATATTGGAACAATTTTGCATTGCGATGTTTTGTTTTTCTGCAATATATATTGCTATATGAATATCATTTCACTGGATATCTTTAATAGCTCTTTATGCAAGGAATGCACTACTATACACTGACTTGGGATTATTCTGGTTGTGAATCGAGCATAAAATATAATAAATGATTTGAAAGGATAAATAAATACAACAGAGCAAAGAAAAAAGTTAAACAAACATTGCTTTGCTGGGGAGTCAAATAGTATTCAGGTACAAAAACAATAGTCATATGTAAAATAATTCTTCATGTTATAAAGTTAAATAAAATACATATTTATTAAAGTTACAAATTGTACAATTTCTTGGGGATGTATGCACAGCCATAGGCAGAGACATGCAGAAAAAAAACTTTCACTCTGTTATGGTTAAAATCCACAAATCTCATGTTTTCGGAGTTATGGCTCAAGCTCAAATATGAAAGCAACATATAAACTCAATATTGCTCGCCCTGCGATATGACTATTGCAGATGCACACATTGCGATATTGATGTTGATATTGATGAAATGATATATTGTGCAGCCCTAACCAAAACCGGTTGTTGTCTTTTTGTGAAGCGAGAACAGGATCTGCTGTATGTCCACTATTCATTTTTTAACACGTTGCATCTAAAAACATGGAAAGTGCAAGGTGTACTTCTTCCTCTCTCTATTTCTGTGTGCTTTGTGCATCTGCATTTTAAATATTGAAATGAACTTGAGTGCACAAAATGTGAACGGCCCCTCTGGCTTCTTTTTTTCTCCAAACAAAAAAAGACGTTGATTGCTTTTTTTGGTATACACCATTGAAGCGAGGCCGCTGTAGGAAACAGGTGCTGCTAGGTTTCACTTTGTCACGATATAGCCCTTATAGATCGCTGGAGAACATTCATTATCTTTTTTTTTTTTTTTTTTTAAAGACAACATTCATTACCACCAGAGCGACAAGTCTGCCGCTGATATAAACAACAACTCCTGTCATACACCTCACACACGTGTTCTGGATCACCGTTAATTTGCACACACACAGCTAGAAACTCATCAAATACTGATTACACAGACTATATATACTGCTCACATTCCCACACACTTTGCTGAGTCTTGTTATTGTTACACCACAAAGAGTTTCCCAGTTTAGTCTTTCTGTGTTTCTTGACCCTTTTCCTCATCTATGTTGTTGCCACCTGTACAGACCTTATTGCCTGTGACCTTGACTACACATTTGGATTGTCCTCATTGTACCATTTGTTCCTTGATCATTGCCTGCCTGACGATTCTTAATAAAACTGCACGTGGGTTCTCCCTCCTTTGTCACCCTGGCTCCCCTTTAGTTAAAGACTTGCACGATCGACCTTGCTTTGTTCCCACAGCTCTCGGCCTGACCCCTTATGCTATAACCACATCAATAGAAATGCAACTGTACTGTAATGTACTGTACCATACCAATCAGTAGAAACAAGGCATAAGTGACCAGCTTTACCCTTTTGTGAAATCTTTTTTTGGGACAACTGTACAGTATTAAAAAAGTCCTTTAACTAAGGCACATTGCATACACACTGTAATTTGCTACTATATAGATATACCCAAGGCACCAAATTGCATATATACCATAAATAAATCTCTGAAAAGATCCCAACACACATCCATGTGCAGACGCATACACGAACATACACACAAACTTGAAAGCGGACTTTGCACAAAGGCTTTTTCAAAAGTGGGATTGTGCCTCTGAAAGCTGAAGGATGCAAGCAGAGAGCTGGAGTGAACAGCATACGTTTGCTTTATAAGCATCTATCCCTGAGGCTGGCAGATCTGTAAGAGATGGGCACGGAGCGGTTTAGGAGCTAAATCCCCTTCCCATCAGAGCTAGCAGATCAATAGCAGCTTTGAGGTGGAGAAGGACAGAGCAGAAACGGCAGGCAGCAACACTAAATTAAAGCAGCATGACTCTACATAACAGATCCTGCCTGTGGCCCTTGGCTCTCGCAGACCCTGGTTTTGAGTGGACAAAGAGGGTTCAGGCAAAACAACTGAAGCTTTCAGCCCACACAGACTTTGACTGTATCTCATTATGGTCCCCAAATTAGCAAATTACTTCTACCAAATGACTGCCCAAGGTGCTTGACAAAATAAAAAAAAATTGCACTTTAAAACTGTAATCAAAACACAAATGTCAATAAAAGCATTAGTACTTTGATGCACTAAATATCAGGAAACTTCAATAGCACCCTGAATACAGTATGCAATTACATGTATTTTGAAGCACAGTTTAAAAATAGCATTGATCAAAATCATCAGAATTATAACTGTAAGATACAGTATCTGCCAGTTTTTGGTGTTAACCCAGCACCTGATGGTAATTTGCTAAATTACCTGTCAAACCCTTTTTCTCTGCCAGCCTAACTTTCCAGTGTTCACTGATTAAGCAAGATGTTGAGTCATTCTAAAGTGTCTGCAACTCTCTGACGGCAGGTAGTTCAGATGAAGGCCAAATGGATGAAGATCTAAGCCACAGCAAGAGAAGTTTTTTTTTTTTTTTTTAATAAAAAATCTGTGAAATTACTCATTTGAAATACATGCCTCATCGTACATTTTTAAAAATGTATAATACACTGCTTGGGTATGTTTGGTTGCTTGTTTCTAGAGGGCGCTGTCTACACTTTTGTGCACTTTTTTGTGCAATTGTGAAATGCATTATTTGGGGGTACTGTGTGTTTTGTTGTATGTTTCAGATACAGCATTTTTTCATGAGAAGGCGGGGCTTATGACTTACATCAGCAAACCACTGAACTAAACCCTTCCCAAAACCTAACCAATAGTGTTTTTAAAATCAAACTTAAGGCAAGGAAATTTTATTTACATAGCACATTTCATACACAGTAACAATTCAAAGTGCTTTACATAAACAGGAATAAAAGAGACAAGTATAAGAAAATAAAACAAGTAATAAAAGTGATTAAAGTCAGATAAAAACAGATTAAAATGTAGTAACACGGGTATAAAATTATGAAAAAAAGAAAAAGGAAGACATAATAGTGCAATCTGTTGGACGTAGCACAGTGCTCATTCAGTAATAGCAAAGCAAAACAGACGTGTTTTCAGTCTCAATTTTAATGTACCTAATGTTGGAGCACATCTGATCATTCTGGAAGCTGATTCCAGCAGCAGGGGCGTAGTAGCTAAAGGCCGATTCACCCTGCTTTGACTGAACCCTTGGAATTTCTAGTTTATATGATCCTAAAGATCTGAGTGATCTGTTAGGTTTGTATTCAGTGAGCATATCTGTAATGTATTGAGGTCCTAGGCCAGTTAGAGATTTATAGACCAGTAATAATACTTAAAAATCTAATTTGAATGTAACTGGGAGTCAGTGTAAAGACCTTAGGACAGATGTGATGTGTTCTAATTTTCTGGTTCTAGTCAGAATCCTGGCCGCAGTTTTCTGGATGAGCTGTAATTGTCTGACTGTCTTTTTGGGAAGGCTAGTGAGGAGTCCATTACAGTAATCCAACCTGCTGCTCATAAAAGCATGAACAAGTTTCTCGCAAAAAAAAAAAAAACCCTGCGACCAACATATTTTTACCTAACATATATATTTTTTATTGCTTTCATCTCTTTTGTGAAACTGTGTTTCACCAGACTCAAACCCGTACAGCATTGTTCAAAATAAGCATACCATGCCTGAAATGTATCCATATGCTTTTGGATGGGTGATGTTTGATTACAAATCATGGACACCATACGGTATGTATTTGGTTACCTAACCCCTATTCGACAAAAATATTCAATTCAATTCATCTTTATTTCTACAGCTATATTTTACAATGTAGATTGTGTCAAAGCAGCTAAACATAGAAGTTCTACTAAATTGAAACTGCACCAGTTTTCACAGTTTAGTTCACTAGTTCAGTTCAGTGTTGTTTAATTTTCACTGCTAAAAGTCCAAACACTGAAGAGCAAATCCATCGATGTGCAGCTCCACAAGTCCCAAACCAAGCAAGCCAGTGGCAACAGTGACAAGGAACAAGCTTCACCAATTGACGAAAGTGAAGAAAAAAAATACCTTCATAGAAACCAGGCTTAGTTGGGCATGACGCTTTCTCCTCTAGGCAAACTCAAACAGAGCTGCAGTCTAGGCACCAGGGGTTCAAGAAATCTGGATGACCATCATGGAGAATGGTAGGTGTGAACGGCAGGTGTGAGTAGGTCACTGGCAGGTGACCTAAATATGTTCCTGTTAATATCATTAGTGTGAAAAGGAACGAATACTTCTGGCATCATGCTGCACCGTGGCTTTATTTGTCCTAGAAGCTGCAGTAAGTACATTTTTGCGGTTTCGTTAAAATATAAGCCAAAGCAAGAATTTCTGAAGAGCCTTTATTGGATGAGAGCATGTTTAATTAATCTGCGCTTGATGGTAAACATTATATTCATCATTAGACTGTGCCTCTTGTACAGCTAAATGCCTGAATCACATTTTCGCACAGCAAAGCATTGTTGTTAATTACATTCAATAATTCTGAATACCGTGTATATTGAGTTTAACATGCAGCCAATGTGCATTAGTTTAGTTTAGGGAGCAAACACCAGCATACAACGAATTGACTTGGACTGTGGAACAGCTCTAGAAACGGCTGACACTTCGAGAAGAGTGCTTATGACTTAACTGTGGAGCAGATTGATGCACGCACAGAGTGTTTGCTCACGTCAGCTGTTTTTCCCCACATTCTCACTCTCTCAACCTGTCTTGGAGGAGGATTACGAAGCTGTCGCTATCCTTGGACACCTTGTCTTGTTTATGTTGACAAATGAGCCTCATTTCTCAGAGCTGCTTAAAAACGTCATGAAGGAGAAAACTCTGTCTAATCATAATTAATGATGTGCAGTATTCACTGTACAGACGTGTTTTTTTTTTTTTTTTTTTTTTTTGTGCAGCTGTTTGAAAGAAGAACAGGAACGTGATCCAAAGAGACATGGCTGTTTAGAGTCTTGTACATGAGCTCAAGCTGGAGCTAACAAGAGGAAAGCTGATGATGAAGTGACTGGAAGACTTATTAAAGACGTGACGCTGCTCATTGCAGTCTGGGTTTTATTATATGCCAGAGCTTGCTCACTTGAGAGAACGTATGAAGGCAAAGTTAATTCTTTTACCCAGCCTACAGATTTAGAGTCTGCTTTCAGCATGTGGGTAATGAAGTGGACCACGAGTGCATCACTTCAAATAAATACACCTGCATCTTGCTTGTTGTTCTTATTGTTCGAATATATATTCGACAATACACCTGCATCAAGCATAATTGATGTGTGCTTTTAAACACTAGATCTACTGAGGTCATTTTGATCATTAAAAAGTATTATTTAATAACTTTGTTAAAAAAAAAAAAATCCACATACCAAAGTACCTGGATTTTATCCTGAAATTGTGCATGTCATTTTAACATTGCTATTTTGAAATGTTACAAAACACAAATAAATTCTGAGCATTTCTACCTTGAATAGTAAATAGATCACATGCATTTCAGTTGCCACTACTTTTTCCTGTACCTCTGTTGCCTAGCAATTTTCTACTAACAAAAACCTGAACTTTCTGATAGCAGAATTATAACTTTACTTCAGAAATGTATTTTAAAATTTCAGTGAAAAGCTTTGCTCTCCCGCTTGCTGAACAAAATGAGCTGCACTCCTTCATGGGTGGTCTATAACTCATACACAATTACAGCTTTTACAAAAATGGATTATATTTGTAAGGAAATCACATCATCAATTAGACATTCAAGGCTTAGAATCGTAATAGAAGATTCAAATCTAAAAATCTTGTATGAATGTAAAACAGTCAGAATGACAGTTATGGCCATTTTAGTTATAGCAATTCGAGTGTTAATAATGTATGGACATAGTGTCAAATCTTATACATGATGCTTTACGTTTTTGCACTTCACTAGTACCGGGTTGTACCCTCTTTTGCCTTCAGAACTACCTTAATCCTTCATGACATAGATTCTGGAAATATTCCTCAGAGATTTCGGTCCATATTGACACGATAGCATCACGCAGTTGCTGCAGATTTGCACATACATTGTGCAAATCTCCCGTTTCACCACATCCCAAAGGTGCTCTATTGGATTGAGATCTAGTGACTGTGGAGGTCATTCGAGTACAGTGAACTCATAGTCATGTTCAAGACACCAGTCTGAGATGTTTTATGCGTTATGACATGGCGCGTTATACTGGAAGTAGCCATCAGGAGATGGGTACACTGTGGTCATAAAGGGATGGACATGGTCAGCAACAGTACTCAGGTAGGCTGTGGTTGACTGTTGACACAATGCTCAATTGGTACAAATGGGCACAAAGTGTGCCAAGCAAATATCCCCCACACCATTACACCACCACCACCAGATTGTTGATACAAGGCCGGATGGGTTCATGCTTGTATGTTGTTGACGCCAAATTCTGACCCTACCATCCGAATGTAGTAGCAGAAATTGAGACTCATTAGACCAGACAACGTTTCTTCAATCTTCTATTGTCCAATTTTGGTGAGCCTGTGTGAATTGTAGTCTCAGTTTCCGATTTTTACAGTGGCTGACAGGAGTGGCACCCTGTGAGGTGTTTTGCTGCTGTAGCCCATCTGCCTCAATGTTGGACGATTTGTGCATTCAGAGATGCTCTTCTGCAGACCTCGGTTGTAACAAGTGGTTATTTTAATTACTGGTGCCTTTCTATCAGCTCGAATCAAGCTGGCCATTCTCCTCTGACTTCTGGCATCAACAAGGCTTTTCCGCCCACAGAACTGCCGCTCACTGGATATTTTCTCTTTTTCGGACCATTCTCTGTAAACCCTAGAGATGGTTGTGTGTGAAAATCCCAGTAGATCAGCAGATTTTGAAATACTCAGACCAGCCTGTCTAGCACCAACAACCATGCCACGTTTAAAGTCACTTAAATCATAATTGAGCATAGTAAGATTTTTCAATTTGTCGCAAAATAATTTGTTATTTAACACAAATCACTTTCATCGTATGAAGAACTTTATAAATGTTTGTTTTATTTTGTGAATTACTTGTTGGTTTTAGTCTGTAAATAATCATTGAAATTATTTGTTAATTTAATTTTTGTCAGCCATAATAATTTTATTTTAGTGATTAATTAATTTATTTATTTGTTTTAGTAAGTGACTGATTTTCTTGTTTTTGTTTGTTTGTTATTTGCCCAGTTTGATATTTGTTTGTTTATTTGCCACTATAGTCAATGATTGAGTTGATTGGTTGATTAATTAATTTGTTTGTTGATTGGTTGTCAGTGACAGTATAGTCTGTGTTTTATTAAATTATCCCTTGCAAATGTTTTCATTTTTAGACATCCTATATGCTCAGATGCTAATAAGATGATTCTGTTGCACGGCTGGTTTGATAATAAATATAAAGTTCATCTAAAGGTTACAGTGACTGTGGTGACATTAGACAAATGTCACAGATTGTACTGGGGAGATCAATGTCTCAGTGCGTTAAATCGGTGTCTAATTACAGCACTCACAGGCCCTCAGACGAGTCGGTTTCATCAGGTCTACTCTCACGACTCAACGACTCTTTTGGCACATTTAACATTGAGGTGGTTTGAGTTCATTCTCTGTTTTTAGAACTCATTATAAACAAGTCCTTTGTGTGTTATTCAAGAGGCCATGCTGTGTTGTTTCACATGTTTTACTTTGACACAGCAAGCAGCATTTGCAGATCAAGAAACACTCATGATCTCAAATCCATTCTTATCTGTTTAGTAACCATAGTGATTTCAGTTCCCATTTGGAAAATGAGCTCATCAGATATCTTCTTATCTTAACTTGACACTTACAGTAAAGGTGACCTATAAATTAAAATTCACTTTTCTAAGATATTTGAAAACATTCTGTAAAATTCAGGGGAGCTTGCATTTTTTATTTTTTCAATTTCCATAGACTTTGAGTAGCTTGAGTAGCTTTCACCAAAAGCCACTTGACTGCATTTGTTGAATTAATCACATTCAAATGTGGACCAAAATATGCCAGATCAGTGTGTTCTCGTCTTTTATTAATATATTACACTATAAAAAGTGATTTAGTTACTTAAAAAAATTGAGTAAACCTGTCAAGTAAAAGCCTCAATTTAACTTTACTTAAAGTGTGTAAATCTGTTGTAACTCGGATCTATTAAGTTGTCTTAACCTATTTATTTTAATTTTTTTTTATAATTATACACATAGCTTATTTGCTCAATAATGCAACCCAGGCTCATTATTGAAACGTACCCCTCTATAGATTTCTAGACATCGCAAAATAGGTCCCAGGAGCTGCGTTTTTTTTGCAGTTTTTGTTTTCACAAATCCACCAGAGGCCGCTGTGTATACATTTTCAGATTTTACATTTCTCTTGCGAGTACCATTCGCGCCTGCTGTTCTCGTGTATATTGCCAGAAGCCGCTGTTGAGTGACTGACTAAACCTCCACCCTTCCCTAAACCTAACCAATAGTGTTTTTAAAAGCACCGATTGACCCTATCACCCACTTCCCTAAACCCAACCGACAGTGTTTTTAAAAGCAATCCAGAAAAAGAATGATTTTTACCATGTTTTCAGATCTTACCACATTCTCACCCTGTTATTTACTAGTTTATTTTTATTTTTTGTGTGTGTTCGTGTTTTGTTTTTGTTTTACCTGCTTTCTGGGTTTCTCAGGGTGCTCTAATTTCCCCCTCAAGTCCCAAGACATGCACTATATATGAATTGAATAAGTTAAAAAGGCTTCCGCTGCATAAAACATGCTGGATAAGTTGGCGGTTCATTCCGCTGTGGTGACCCCTGATAAATAAAGGAAGTAACCGAAAGAAAATGATTGAATGAATAATAAATTCTTGCTACACCTAAAAAGCTATTGCAAATTGTTAGTTTGTATCTAAACCACCACAAATAGAGGATTGGATTGACGTTGAAAATATATTTATTATCGAGAAAATTACATTGTGTAAATAACCAAAAAGATACACAGTATTTGTTGACTTCTGGTCCAAGTGGATTGAGTATATTACTCACATTCAACCTAATGTGTTTCTGTTATGAAATCTTCAGTTTCATGCAGACTTATTATTAGGGGCCAAGCACCGTAGGTGCGTAGGCACCTATTGCTTTCGTTAGTGTTCTTCTTCTTCCGTTTCTTCCGCCGGATTTGAATGGCAGCCCATATAGGCGTATGCGGGAAAGTTGTATAATTTGGCACAATGATAGAGGCCAGTCTCAACATTAATCAGACTAAATATGAAGTCTTAAAATCAAACTCTCTTGCGCCACCACTTGTCCAAACTTTCACGTATGTTTATCATGATAACTTTTGAACCGAATGGGCTACAATCAAAATTCTTTTTTCCTCTGATTCCTTGGCTCAGACCGATTTAAACGCACCCTATGACGTCATGAATTTTTTCGCGCTATTTAAAATTTTTTGAAAAACCTATTTGATCGAACTCGTCCTAGGCCGTTTCTCCGATTTTCACCAAAATTAAATCACATGATCTACAGACCATGCCAACCAAAAGTTATGGAATTCAAGTTGATTTGACCAACCGTTTTTGTTTAACTTGCGATCAAATTTTACGAAGAACTTGCGAAAATGGACTTGAGACGATATCTCCGTAACGCATTCACTGATTCACACCAAATTTGGTATGTGTTATGACAACTAGGGTCTGAGGTTACATGCAGAGTTTCGGCGCACTGCCCCCTAGTAGTCCGGAGATACAAAAAACTTGCTTTTTGGCTTATAACGTCTCAACCTTTCGTCCGAAACTCATAAAACTGCTCTCATTACATCCGCCAGAGCATGTCGAGCTGAATGATGTCTGATTTTCACAGGTCAGCCATTTTGGGCGTCGCCCATTTCGATTTTTGGTCAAAAATGCTATATTTTACCAACATATTCACATATCATTACAAAACATGGTAAGCATCTGGCACAATGATAGAGGACATATTAACAATAATCATACCAAATATGAAGTCTCAAAATCAAACTCTCTAGCGCCACCACTTGTCCAAATGTTCATGTATGTTTATCATGATAACTTTTGATCCAAATGGGCTATATTTGGATGCTATATTTTGCTATATTTGCTATATGCTATATATGCTATATTTTACCAACACATTCACATATCATTACAAAACATGGTATGCATCTTCAACCCCATGCCCTGAAAGTCCTTAAAAACTTCTGGAGCAGCGCCACCTTTTGGTCAAACGTGCTTGCCCCCTTAATTGCTGCTTGCAGCTATATTACATATTATTTCTGCTTCCACTTGCTTCTGTTGAAAGTTTTTGTATAAATGGAAGATAAAGGGATATATGGCTGTGCTTTGTCATAAGGAACTGTGTAATGTTTTTTCCCCTTGATTATGGAAATATTAAGAGATTATTAACTAGATTAGTAACTAATGTTGGGGATTACATCTATTTGAAATACAAACTCTAATGGTACAAAATCACTGGGGTGTGGTACCTTTTCTAAATCGTAACGTGGACATTAGTACCTTTAGGGTACTGACATTTGTATCTTTTAGGTATTAAAATGTACCTTTAGGACTTGTTAGGAACATAAAATGTGCCTTTTGAAAAGGCATCCCAGTGACAAATGTTATAGCTTTATTTCTGAGAGTGTACCCTGAACAAACCTTTTGAGAAAGAAATTCTCCTATTCAACTGATTTTTCAAAATCCAACTCTTTAACAGTGTAAAAAAGTTTGAATCCATGAAATAGCATTTGACATCTCCTTAGGAAGTTTCTGTATTATGGCCCCAGAAGCATAACTCTAAAGACTTGACCTTGAGTCCGGCGAGTTCTGCTCTATGAATACTGGATTTTTAGATTTTAATCTTGTACTGTAGCACATTTGGAATTGGACAGCTGCGCCACACTAGGCCCTTTCTCTTCCCTCCAAATATCTGTTGAGATAAAAGGATGATTATCTTTAGGGCTTTTAGTCTTATTGGACAGAGATGGGAGGTTGACAGGAGACAGGTTTTAAGATTGGCATTGGACATGATTATCTGGAGATTAACATTGCCATGTGTACATTAATTGTGTCATGTATCTATTATCTTGGCGATGTCTCAAAGAGCTGTTCCCTCTTGGCGTATATTTATCATGGTTGTTTAAATGTTAAACCTCCTGCATCCTTATGGACATTTTTGTTTGTTTTATTTTTATTTGATCATTTTGGCGGCTCTAATTAAAAACAAATTTTGTTAAAAGGCAAATTATCTTATTTGCTTTTATACATCTATGAAACTAGGCGCAAAAATAGTTTCCCCTGAATCTGAAGTTTTTTTATAAATAAAAAAATATATCATTTATTTCAGGTTGGGCTTGTGGAGCAAATAAACAGTTTTAAAGCACTTGAGACCAAATTTGCAGCTTTAATTAAAGTAGTCATTATAAGTATGTGGGAGTTTTGGTAGGGGTATTAAAGTTTGTTTAATTTGAAAAAGTTATCTTTGGTGTTATTTTTAATATGACTGCAGAAATTTTATATAATTGTATATAAGTATGAAACATTTATAAAATTATATAGGAACATATTTGCATAGGCAAACTAATGTAAAGGGTTAAAATCTTTTAAGTAAATTAGTTTTTGTCATTTTTTGTCCTTTATGAAATTATATGTAGCTTTTTTTTCATTGACACACAGGGGTTAATTACACAAATTTCATAGCTAAACCATTTCTGAAACTGATTTTGAGAGTATTGTTCTAAAAATCTTTGAAAGGAGCAGATGAAAGATGAAAACAGAGTAGTTGAAAATGTGCAAAAAAATAAAATTAAATAAAAAACTGTGTCCTTGTTCATAATGAATGCTACCCATAGATATATTTGCCATTGAAACAAAATCATTCTGATCCTACCTTTTTGTCATTACTCTCAATGGGAAATCGCTGTGCGCCCTGCAGAAATCAAATTAATGGGATGACATGGTGAGTGTGTGTTTTTCTTCGTCTTTGTTGTAGACTTGAGAGAAGTGGTGTTTGTCATCCAGAGCCAGAGGAACTCTTTCCATGTGCGGCAGGCGGAGAAACTCAGAAAAGACCTTCTGCTGCAGACACAAACTCTACAGGAGGTAATGAGATTTCACTTTTTATGTGCTCACATTTTTCACTTTAACTTTACATAACCTTTTGACCTCATTCTAAGCATGGAATTTTAAAATGTACTCAAATCATATCAAGTCAAAGAGATGTGACTTAGAAATGAAACATTAAACACAAACGATCACCTTCTAAATGAAATCTTTTTGTGAATGTTTCAAGGTAATGTTGAAACAGTGGTGTCAAATTCAGTTCCTGGGAAGCCACAGCCCTGCACAGTTTAGTTCCAGCCCTGCTTCAATTACCCGTAGGTTTCAAACAAGCCTGAAGGACTTAATTAGTTAGTTAGCTGTGGCCCTCCAGGAATTGAGTTTAACCTCTGTTAAGTAAGAGGTTTGTGGGAATCGGATGTGTAGAAATGAAGTCATCCCAAAAACATATTAAGCAGCTGCTCAATCAGATTAAGCAAAACAGTAAACAAAATGTCTGCACACAACTACTATAGATCTCAAAAGAGTCTATTGAGAGTTTATTCATTCATTTATTAATAAATAGTTTTTTTCCTACATAAACATATATATATATATATATATATATGTGACATAAATATTAATGACAATAATATAATTTTTAAATAATAATTACAAAAAAGATTATTCAGAAGATGCAAAAAAGCTAGAAGAAATGTTTCAAATCAAATTCCATTTTCTTCTCTCTCTCTCTCTCTCTCTCTCTCTCTCTCTCTCTCTCTCTCTCTCTCACTATCTTGGTTGATTGGTTAATTAGGTTATTGTTTTCAGGTGTGATGTGGTGAAAATAAACATTATTTTGGATCCCTTGTTTGATCCGAAGAAGACCTGATGTGTAATTCTCATTAAGTGAAGTTTATTTATAAACTAATATCGAGAGAATCACGTGCTTATGATTAACACAGCTGGCTCAGAGTCAAGCTAATGTACGATCCACCAATTGAAAAGAAAATGAACGAATGAACTAATTTAAAATAAGTATTTTGAACCCCTCAGATGATTCCTAACTTAGTATAATTAACCAAAGCATCTTACCTTAGCCTTCTTCTTTAACCCCCTCTCCTCCTTTTTTCCTCTATAGGGCAGCACGGCGGCCCAGTGGCTAGCACTGTGGCCTCACAGCAAGAATGCCTCCCGTTTGAGTTTCTACCCAGCCAGTTGGCATTTCTGTGCGGAGTTTATGTTCTCCCCGTGCTCGCGTGGGTTTTCCCCGGGTCCTCCGGTTTCCTCCCACAGTCTAAAACATGAGACATAAGTAAATTGACTTAACCAAATCAGGGTGGTTTCTCGAGATCTACCTGAGCTCAAACTCCCCTCTCGCCCTGCAAATGGGAGGGAGCCCCGGGCTCGAGGATCTTACAAGCTCAGGGCTCTCTCCCAGGACAGCATGCCAAACTAGCTTTATTACCAATCATCAGCTAAGTGTGAACTCTTGAAACTTTTTTGTGAGAGCTAAAGTGGCAGTGTGCCAATTTTTGTTTGATTAATAAATCTGACTTGTAAAATTATTTTGGATTATTAATGTTAAGCAGCAAAAAAAAAAAAAAAAAAAAAAGAGAGATAGAGAAGAATCAACCAATTGCTAATTTGATACCATTTAATAGTCCTTTAATTTATTTATTTTTTACAAATGATTTTTGGGATATTTGTACAATATTAAGTTACACAGACCTCTTAGCCAATGGTTGAATGTGTGTTTTTTGATTCACTTTATTACTCTATTACTCTTGATGTAGGCTTAAGGGGGTCGCACACCGGATGCACCGCTCCGCGACACGCCTCACCACGCAGTGACATGCGTGGTAAGGCTTCTAAACATAGATTTCTATTAGGGTGTGCACACTAGTGCTGCAAGTCGCGCCTGTCCATGGCGCCCAGCTACAACTTGGGACGCTGTTCATATTTCTGCCACGCCACAGAGCGACAACTGAATAGTTTCATATTAAATAACATTCAGATGTGTGGGTCTGATGTGCGAAACGTTCAACTGCCATGTGTGTGCTGTGTCCACGGCACTGAGTGGCGCATCCAGTATGCGACGCCCTTTAGAGTTGCCTAAGGCTATCCAAATGGAAATTATAATGTTTTTGTTTTTGTTTTTCTTTTGTGGATTCTAAAGGTTTTGCTTCCATACACATATTGTTTCCAAAAAATGTCTGCGTCCACATAGAACTCCATAGTGGAACATGGAACTCCACATGGAATGCCAAAAAGTAATGTTTTGCCTCAACATCTACGCACCGGGCAGTGTTTTAAGATCTGTAACAAAAAACTTAATGTCAAGACACCAATGCCAGTGTAAAAAATTCCAGCGTCAAGTGGACAAAAAGGCCGAAACTATTTTAAACTTGGGCATTGATTTAAATCTTTTGCCATCTCCATGAGGCCTGAGTTGGTTCGAGTTTAATAACCGTTTTCTTGCATTTAATCTGGCAACGTTTTTATAGCATGTCTTATTGAAAATTCTCCATTGAGAAGAGGCAAGGCCATATCACAAAGTGACATTTCCAGTAAGTAAAGTAGTAGGATTGACATTTCAAATGTTAAAAGCCTGAGAGAAACTGTTGGTTTCATCTTCTATATTCCACCCTTGATAGTGCGCTCCATTTACTTCTCAGCATGGAGACCGTCCTCTCTGAGCCAACATGTAATGCAATCTATTTTTTCCCCAGCCCCAAACAACCTCACCTGATAGTTTAGCACTTTTGTAGACAAACTCCTTCTGACTGCTTGTTCTGAAAATCTGAAGTGCCAAACCGCAATAACCTCAGAGATCGGCAGCAGTTCACTGAGCTGTCACCCTCCGATCCAATCAAAACCAGATTAAGAAAGCACTCTTATCCTGCACTACATCCCGTCGGCTTCCTTTCTTTTATTCTCAAGTGCTTCTTTTTCCCAGAACCACCTTTCAAAGCTGGATGTTCTACAGCTTCCTTGTTAATTATGACTGATTTATATTGCACCAAATAAGTTGTTTTGATTTCTTTAATCTTTCATATCCTATTATCGGATTAGATGCTTATTAGCAACGCTTCATGAACACAAATGAAGTAGGAAAAACATACAGTGCTGTCGACTTGTTTGAGTGTTGTGATGCTCTTTAAAATGGTCAGGGACTGAGAAATTAAAATAATTATCTTTTGACATGTAAGAGGTCATTGTATTATTCAATTATTCGGTTTTCTCATTAATCTAAAAACAGCTCATATATCAGAACCAATCTGTCAAACAGCAGGTTGTGGAATGTGCCTCTTTATTATGTAATGGTGTGACTAAAGCCCACCTTCACTGAAGAAGACCACACCCACTGCATTTGACTGCTTAGCTCCACCCACTGATTCACACTGCATGAGGTAAATAAATAACGAAGGAGTCGAAATGCAGGTCTATGCAACTACCAAAGAGAACAAGACACTGCACTTCCATGTTTCAAGTATTTCAATTATTTGCATTGCTTTCTTTCTGATCCTAATGTTGACAATGTGTCCTTACAACACTGATCTAACTCTGAACTAGTTATTTTATTTTCAAGATCAGTGGTAAAGTATGATGCTTTTAATATGTAATGTAATGTAATGTAATAGGGCTCTATTTTGACAATCCATGTGCAAAGTACAAAGCGCAGGGTGCAAATGCATTAAGGGAGTGTCTGAATCCACTTTTGCTATTATAAGGACAGAAAAATGCCGTGGCACATGGTCTTACAGGGTTGAGCTTATTCTCTTAATGAGTTATAGGTGTATTTTGAGAATAAACCAATCAGAGTGTCATCTCCCATTCCCATTAAGAGTCAGTTGCGTCACGCCATGGCACATTTGCTATTTACATCACAACTTTGTAAGTGAAAAAACTGAGCGTTTCACAAGCAAGAAAACAGTTAAACAGAGCATCTACAGCGCAAGAATGAGAAATGAGCCTCCACATTATTTACTTTCGCTTTCACTCTCATGGATAGGGAATCGTGTTGTGCGCACAGACATCTATTAGCCTACATAATTAATTTTATTTGTTAAGCTCAACGATTTGTTTCAAAACTATTTCTAGGTTCAGTTCTAATTTCCAGCAAACAAATAAATGAACAATAATAACAAAGTGTGTTCAAAAAACAGAGTTATATCCTAAAACACAAGCTGTGCCCAATATGGTCTGAAACCTGACAGGTGGGAAAATCTAAGCTTGTTTTTAATAAAACAAATATAAATATACTCATAATAAATAATACTTCTAATAATAATAACATTATACAAAAGCAAATTGCTATGAATAAACTGAAAAAGCTCCCCAAGATGTAGAAGGCATGAAAGTATGGTTTTTATATTTATGTAGGCTAGAAAATAATAATTTTTGCAATATTTCAATCCTTTATTTTTATATTCTTTAAATATCCTTATTGCATCCAATATATATATATATCCTTAATATTTTAATTATTAGTCGTTTTGACATTTTGCACAACGCTGTTTAAACAGCAAATGCATTTGCGCTCATATGTGCACCTATTGGTCTGTGTGTATGATAGGGCCCATAGTATGTCTTTGCTTGCAACATTCGTTTTTACAATGAAGTCACGTCACGTTATAATAACTGACTGATCAGCTTTATCCTTTGCATGAAATATTCACATTTCGTCAGACTAATTCAGAGAACCACAGCAAACACTGCAGTGCTTTTTAATTGTCTCCATAAATAAAACTTGTATCAGAGCTGCAGCAATATTTTGTCAGCTTGTCATCCTCTAGGAAAATGATTGTGCAAAGCTCATTGAAAACGGTGAAGGAAGCGACACACTCGCGCTTTCCACATGCTTTTAAATAAGATATGCGAGCGGCTCCTTAGGCTGTCAAACATGTATGCAAAAGTTTACATTGCTGGAGCTATCATTTCTAATCTTGCTCCAGAATAAATAAAGCAAAGCATTGAAATATGCAAAACTGTTGCCGGGGATTTCTTGCAGTCTGAACATCTAATCCATATTGTTTGCAAATATTTGAGAAATTTAGCAAAATAACAGTCATCTTTCTTATGTTCATTTTTGACATGATTTGTTTACTTGCCGAATAACCATTCAGAGTACTTTCTTCAGCAGACGTCGATTCTATATGATGAATTGGGCCAACTCGATCTGATGAGTCCAGATCTGACATAATCTGACACACCAAACTAACTAGCCAGAACAGCACTGACTGATGGCCAACCATCGGCTTTGTGTATCCTGGCCTTTAGCCAGTCATAGTTGGCATTTACTTCTGAGTCTTAAAATCTGCCACGTCATTTCAAAAGGTGTGTCCAGATCAGGGAGTTATAACAGGAGAGAAAATATTCCTTCTAAATAACAGTTTTGGATGTAAAAGTCTTGATAACATTATTAGTATAAAACGTAATTTTAAAATTGCAAATCATGATCCCTTTCAAGAAATCATAAGGTTTAAAACAAGTATAGAAAAAGGTTTGAAACAAGTAAGGGTCAATAAATGACGCCAGTATTTTGTTTTTTGGGGCAACTATACTTTTAAATGTGTAATAATGCATCAGTAGTTGTATTGCAAATTTCTGTCAAATCAGGACATTGTTCCTGCTGTTGTAAATCTTTAAAATCACAGATCCATGAATTCTTTTCGAAGTCTTGTCATATTTGTTTCCTAATGCAATGACCAGGCAGATCTCCTTTTTCAGAGCCAGTTCAGATATTCAAGAAATCTACTGAAACAGACGGCCTTTGTGCATAGGCAAGGATGCAAAAACGTTTGATTAAATATGTAATTGAATGCTGTTCCAACTTTCATTTTCAAGATCTTATGCATATGTACATAAATATATAGAGAGAGAGATTTTTAAATGAGGTTGAGTCAGTTTAAAAAAGTTGGGCTTTAAAAGGTCTTAAATTCACAGAAATATGTTGTATTTCTTAAGTATTTAAATATTTATTAAAACAGGATTTTGGCTCTGTCCATGTAAAGCTGCCCAATCACTACAACTACGGAGACCCGGAAGTGATGGTGGAGAAAAAAATTCATGAAAGAAAAAAAAAAAAACTGGGTGGGAGAAAAATAGGGGAAAATTTCAGCAAAAACATGAGGGTTTACATGAATGAAGTAAACAGTAGTGTGTTTGTGGAGAAACAGTTTTGCAAGATAATGCAAAACATCTTTGCAAGGAAACGTAAAAAAAAAAAAACTTAAAAATATGTTTTCCTCGCACTCTTTTTTTTTCCCACCAATTTTTTTTTTTTCTTCCACCAATTTTTTTCCTCACCATCAAGTCCACCCCGGGTCTCTGTACTACAACCAACAATCTTTCTAAAGAAACATCTAACAAAAGTCAAATTGATTATTTACCAATATGGTTAAATTACCTTCCCTACATCCTTACAATAACATTTGTTTAAAATATCTCTTTTACATAATTTTATGTTTTGTATAAATTCGGTTTATCATAGTTTTAAAAACTTTTTTTAAAGAAAAGTTATGCTAAAAATATTTATATAACTAGAGATTGCTTGTTTTGACACATTTTATGTGTCACATTTTTAGACACAAAATATGTAGCTAAGAAAAATCTGATTTTTTTTATTTTAATGGGCCAAAAATTTTTCACTGGCCATTACAAAAACTCCTTATCGTTCTGCCATGTAAAAGTCATAACTGTTGGTCATAATGATCTAAAAAAAAAGGTCTAAATTTGACTTGGTAAAACCTGCAGGATATATTTTTAATTTTTTTTAAAATCTTATACAATATATCCTTCAGTGTATTATTTATTTGTTATTTAAATATCTAAATATAATTTCTTTATAATATTCTAAATGTGATTATCATATAATGCATTAATATTTTAATTTGATTTAAAGGACCAAATTATTATGTTAGATTACTAAATATTTTTTCTGCATTTATTTATATTATATTTATATTGTAGCATTTTTTTTATTTATATTATCATTCATACATTAATTTTCTTTTCAGCTTAGACCCTTTATTAATTCAGCTGCAACCCATCAATGGGAAACATCCAAACACATTCATTAACACTCATACACTATGGACAATTTAGCTTACCCAATTCACCAGTACCACATGTCCTTGGACTTGTGGGGGAAACCAGAGCACCCGGAGGAAACCTACGTGAACACGGGGAGAACATGCAAACTCCACACAGAAATGCCAACTTTTCCAGCCGGGGCCCGAACCATTGACCTTCTTGCTGTGAGGCGATCGTTCTACCCACTGCGCCACTACGCCACCTCATTTGTATTATATAAGTTGTATAATAACAACTTATATAATTTGCAAACAAATAGATTGTATATTACAAGCACAAATAAATGTTTACATCTTTTTTCATAATACTTTCTATCTATTTAAGTGAAGTTTATTTATGAACTAATTTCAAGAGGATCACATGCTTAAGATTGCTTGCTGCTAGTCCTGCATTATCCAATTTATCATTCACCAATAAGGCGATTCCTAAGCCACTATAAATACCGTAGGTTTCATACCACAGTCATCGTCATTTTGAAGAATTCCCCCTTCCACCCCTACTTCTCCTCCTTTTCTAGATGGGTGGCACCCGTGGCCCAGTGGTTAGCACTGTTGCCTCACAGCAAGAATGTCTTTGGGTTCTGGTAATTACCAAGCCAGCCGACGTTTCTGTGCGGAGTTTGCACGTTTTCCTCGTGCCCGCGTGGGTTTCCCCCCGGTCCCCAGGTTTCCTTCCACCATCCAAAAAATATGCAACTTATTTTAATTGACTAATCCAAATCAGCATCATAGACATGCACTGAGAGTAGTTATCTCTTAAGAGCCATCACTGTTTGTTCATTACTCTAGCAGGGGAGTTCCCAAGTTCTACCTGAGCTCAAACTCCCCACTCGCCTTGCAACGAGAGGGAGCCGGGCTTGAGAATTTTATGAGTTCAAGGCTCTCTCCCAGGGCAGCATGCCAAACAAGTTTTATAATCAATCATCAGATAAGTGTGAACACTTGAAAAAAGTTTCATTAAATGAATAATGGGGCAGCACGATGGCAGAGTAGGTAGAACAATCGCCTCACAGCAAGAAGGTCGCTGATTCGAGCCCCGGCTTGGTCAGTTGGCATTTCTGTGTGGAGTTGTTCATAGTGTATGTGTTTAAATAAGTGTATATGGATGTTTTCCAGTGATGGGTTGCAGCTGGAAGGGCATCCACTGCATAAAACATATTCTGGATAAGTTGGCGGTTTATTCCCCTGTTGCGACCCTAGAGTAATAAAGGGACTAAGCAGACAAGAAAATAAATGAATAAATGAATAACATTTTGTTTATGAAACACAAAATCATGTCAATTAAAACACATTAAAACAAAAAAAACTTAATTTATGTACTTTTCCTTAACATTAAATGTAAAGTTTTTAAGTTTCTAAGTTAAAATTTGATATGATTTTATTTTGTTTATATTGTAACACAATATTACACTTAAAAAATGATTACAGCTGCTTGTTCAAACTACAGGTTTAAAATAAGCTGAAACAACACAATTCTTGTCATTTGTTTGGCCAGCATTAAGTTAACTTAATCGTTTTGTGTTGGGACAACATGAAGGAATTGTGTTGGTCCAACTCACTGGTTAGGGGATTTGTAGTTCCCAACATGCTTGCGTGGGAATACATTTAGAGAGGGAATTCTTGACAATAAAAGTTATCTTAGGTGTTTGAAGTTAGAAAAGACTAGAATAGAAGCTTTAATAGAAAGACTAGTTAGAGTTTAATCCACTTTAGTAAAGCTTTGAGTTTTGAGATTACCACCTTGCAGAAGCAACCATGTTTTGGGTGTTGGCAGTTAAAATGCAGTTTGTTGCTTTGCTCAGAGAGCAATAACTGTCCTAAAATTACTTCTGAGATCAGTCTCAATCAACTGTAAAACTCATGAAATGGGCTTAAAAATGGCTCCTTTAGTTGATTCAAGGTAACTTCAAATAAAACTAAGATACTGTACCTCAAAATGTACGACATATAATAGACATACATGACATTATCAGACCTTTGAGTTTAAGTTAAATAAAAATACAAATGTATATAAACTTTTATTTGATAAAATTATGTTTGACTAACTCATTTGTATTTATTTGTGTAAATAGTTGTTTTTTAAGTTGGTGCTTAACACATTTATTGGATGGAAATCCTGCCCTCATTTAAATTGAGTTCATTCAATGGGTTTTTATTTGTGTAGACCCCTTCGACTTTTATAGTATAAGCCAAAAAAGGCTCATGTAAATACAGATTGAATAAAACAAGAGAGAAATCAAATGATTCTGTAAATAAAACTGATACATTTAACCTAAAAAAACACAGCCTAGCACTTTCATATGTGTGCAGAACAAACCAAAAAAAAAACATGTTTAGCTGCTTTTATGCATTGCCACAAGATGTCAGCACTAGTCTGAGACACAAGACAGTCGACTTCAAGCACTGATGTATAATTCTACTTTTAAAGAGCAATTTGTATCTCTTTATTTGGACTCGCGAGGCCTAACATTTATCCGTCCCTCAGTAATGCTCATGCATCACCCTCTCTGTCTCTCTGAACCCTGACAGCCCCAGGACTGTCACTGGAAATTAGACTTCAGATTGATCATTTTTATGTGCTGTGTTGTACTGTATACACCGCTGCAGAACACTGCTTGCATGCTCATATTCACAACCTGCAGTGACGGCTGGCTTGCGAACGCTGTGGGATGTTTGTTTCGCCGCTGGAGGGCCAAAGCAGCTGAACAGTAGGAGAGAATAAATTCAATAAGAGCAACAGTCTGTAAACATTGAAGTATTCATGACTGAAGCCTGGAGAGAAGATACTGAAGCCTATAGTTTTTGATACAGACTTTCTTTTTTCCGTTGACGTTTGTGCTGACCTGAACAGTTTAACTGACATGTTTATGGTGTTTTTTTATTTGGTTATCTGTCTTTTTATCATGAGCATTACTCATTTTTTAATTTTCTGGATATAGATGTTGCTTTGTAAATCTTTTCAGATTTTATTTTAAGTAATTGAAGGCGAAATTATTAGTTCACTATCGAAATAGATTTTTAACACATTTTCCAAATTTTTTTGTTTAGCATTTAATTCAACATTCGGTTTTAGGACCCTTTCACACACCCGGCGCAAAAAGGCACAAGACCTGTATGGCACGATTTGTTGCTATTTTCAGACCAGCACAATGCTAATTTTATTTTTGCACCATGTTGTTTCAATAGAAAATCCATTTCCATCACTTTGTAGACTCATGGGTGTGCTAGTCTATAAAGGAGGTGTGTTAAGGCGCATTGTTGGCACGTTACTATTTTGAGGAACTGAAATAGACTGCGCCATTGACCAACTAAAAGCAGGTCTAAAGTCCAGTGCAGAACGCGTTAGTCAAGCGCCTATGCAGGTTCAAACGCTTACACATTGCTTAAAGGGGTGGTCCTCTACGATATCCTATTTTAAACTTTAGTTGATGTGTAATGTAGCTGTGCGAACATAAACAACATCTCTGAACGTAAAAAGCTCAAAGTTCAATGCAAAGAGAGACCTTGGTTATAACAGAGTCAGCTTAGCAAAGCCTACAATGAACAAATTTTGGGGACTACAAAAAAATACTTCTGGGCCTTGTGAGATCACAAACATACTTTACCGTGCACACACACTGCGCAGCTAAGGGCCGTGGCCAGATGTGTCTGCTGTTGAGCTCTGTTTGATTACAATAAATCAACCTGTTTTTACTTGCAATTTGATTTCATGACAAGACTATCGAAAAAAATATATATAGCTTAAAGGCACTAAGAATTTTAACCTTAAAATGTTGACCTTAAAAAAAAACTGCTTTTATTCTAGCTGAAATAAAACCAATAAGACTTTCTCCAGAAGAAGAAATAATCAAAGGGGGGCTAATAATTCCGACTTCAACTGTATATATTTCATATCACAGCCTCTTGCGATTAGCTAATTGCAATGTTTCAAATTGCTATTCAATTTCGATTAATCGCAGTCCTACTCTGCGCTGTGGCGCATGGTCTAACAGGGTTGTGCTTATTCTCGTAATGAGTTATGGGTGTTTTTTGAGCATAACATGCATTAAACCAATCAAAGTTTCATTCCCTTTAAGATTCAGTTCAGTCATGCCATGGTGCGATTACTATTTACATAACAGATCTTGTAAGTGAAAAAAACGAATGCTTCACTAGGAAGAAAACAGTTAAACAGACCATCTGCAGCGCAAGGATAAAGAATGAGCCTCCTATATTCGGCCTCTTTACTTTCTCTTTACTTTTACTCTTTACTCCTTTGTTTTCATGGATAAGGAAGCGGTGTTGTGTACACTCTACTAAAGACATCCATTAGCCTTCATATTTTATTTTGTTTACGTGCAAAGATTTGTTTCTAAACTATTTCCAAATTCAGTTCTAATTTCCAGCAAACAAATAAATGAACAATAATAACGAAGTGTGCTCAGAAAGATGAGTTATATCCAAACACACGTCCTATTCTTATGCCCCATACGGTGATACATATGTCTCCAAATCCCAACAGGTGGACAATTCTAAACTTGTTTTTATTAAAACAAATATAAATATGCATATAATAAATAATACTGCTAATAATAATAAGATTATACTAATGCAAATTGTCATTACTAAACTGAAAAAGCCAAAAATGTGCCTTAAAACACCTTTTTAGACCAGAACACACATAAGTCCACAAAGTGGCGCAAATGAATTTGCTATTTAAACAACAAGGTGCAAAACGTGAAAATAAACGCTGGTCGGAAATTAACAACAAATCGCACCAAACATGCATTGCGTCTTATTGCACTGGGTGTATGATAGGGCCCTATATTTAAAATTTGTTTTATAAGTTATGTTTTTATGTGTGTATATATAAGATAATAATATAAAAAACTGTGGATGAACTGATACACATAACAATAAATCTGTGAATAAATGAATACCGAGTGATACAGATATTGTCAAATCTGTCTTTTGTGGAAAATGTGAAGTAGTAATTAGTTTTTTTAAGTGCGTGGACATTCATTTATTAAATATTAAGTATTTAATCAGTCACAATGTATACTCATGATTTAGCCCTTAATAAAAGAAGTAGTGGGAAAGTTCTGTAATTGCAGAAATCAACTGGTTAATTCATTACAGGCAACAAGCATGCTGTAATTAGTTTCATCCATTAACTCAAATTTGCTCTAATTAATTACACTGATTCGCCTCAGTGTTTGGAGCAAGAACTCTTTAGCAAGGCAGTGCAGTATAATAAGTTTGTCCCAGTCTCTATGGAAATCAGGCCAGATAACCAGAGAATATTAGCAAAGTCGAGCTGACCTCACAACTGATATAAAACCTCATAATGATTTGTATTAGTTTGACCTGACATGTGGCGTTTTAAAATACTGTTTAAAGGCTAGCTGCCAGCTTGTGTATTTTACGACATAATACAGTTATACAATATTAGCTTAATAATTACTTTGACCATTAGCTTCTTATTTGCACTAGTCAAAAACATCACACCAAACCATTAGTGTAGTAATTGTTTATTTAAGCTATCGGTTTAGTTTTTAGATAACCAGCAGGCAACAGTTCACCTTATGTCTGACATTTAAAACATTTTTATAACCATTTTAGATTAATATAATTTTTCCAGAAAGAAAAAAAAAATGTCATATTGACTAGCTGAAAAGTTAACTGCTGAACAGGTCGATGAAAAGGGAACTTTTTTGGTGGTAAAATACAACAGTTTAAAACAGTGAGGTTAAACTAAAAGTTGAAAAGACACTTGCTATGCTCAAGGGTTTGTGTGTTTTTTCCCAGTTTCTTCCCATGATTAGACATCTGTTCAGTATCAGAGGGTCGCAGGTCTTCAAAAACAAAATTTTATGCCTTAACACTAGAACAGCAATGGGGTCTATTTTACCCATCACTTTTATTCAAATGTACAAAACAGACCTTCAATAAAACGTTCAAGCCTATAAAACATTCTAGTCATTGACTTTTACTAAAATTGCCTTTTTTATTTCAATTCCCAGATATTAAAAGTTGTTTAGATAAAAATAGATAAAAACTGGGACATTTATACATATAGGGTACAGTACAAGTTCAAATTTACCCACTATAAAATTGCTTGTATTTATACACTGCTTATGTTTGAAATTACTCACCAATGACTTTTACTTTCAATTTCACTCACTGAATTAGTGGTTATAATGATTGAATAAAGTCACAATGACTAAAAGAAGGTGATTTGTAGAGCTATTAAATACACAAAATGCAATTAATGATAGAGAGTCAGGAGAGATAAGTTATGCATCAGAGTATGATGGCTCAAATTTAGATATTTTTACCTACTGATGAAATAATCATTTCATGAGTCTAGACACTTTTTGTTAACATTGGTGAAAAACAGTGAAATAGTATGTTTATTTTTCTTTCGGAAATTTCTAAACAAAATTTGTGCTGGGTAAAATTTACCCAGCACTGGCGATTTTAGGTATCTGCTTGTTAATTGATGACGTGTTGGTGACGTATGTAATACTGTTTCCCAGTCTAAGCCTCCACTCATTTGAATTGAGAAAATGTTTGTTTATGATCACTTTTTATTCATATCACACATTTAAGTGAATTTTATATGAAGTCATACTGTACACAACAATCTCTGGGCTTGCTGCATCACAAATACCAAAATTTTAACAATTTATAAAAAAAATTATCACTTTTGGGCCATCAGATATTAGGCCTGGATATTTTGTATTAAATTGCTTAGTAAATGTTTATTATTACCATTTCATGAGTGTCCCCATACAGTTTGATAGAGCGTCTGGACCCGGAAGCCACTTAGCGTGACGTCACACTTAACTAGCGGATACAGCAACCTCCGGCAGTTCTAGAGTTAAAAAGTCTTAAATTCACTGAAATATTGTGTTGTAGGTCTTAAATAATTTTAAACAGTTCTTAATTTCCCTATCTCCATGTAAAGATACCCAGTCTGACCAACACCCAATCACCTACAATCCATCTCAAAACTTTTTTTTATTGCAAAGAGAAACAATTTACAACAGTTTTTTGACATTTTTACAACAAATTCTCCTAATTAACTTGCCTAATCAGGTAAAGAAAACAAAAAGCAACACATACTGTAACTTTACATGATCTTCCATTAATACAAAGACTATTTATAGAAGTAGCCAGGCCATTAGAAAGATTACTTAGTGTTAAGCCCTGTATAAGTCCAAAATTTCTTTCATAGTGGTCTTAAAGTCTTAAATTTGATTTGAAGAAACCTGCAGAGACCAATAAAATATGGTGAAAATGAAAATGTATGAGATTGCTATTGTGGGTACTTCAAAATACTGTATTTTTATTTTTTTGGAAGAATTGTTTATTTGAGGGCATCACAGTGGTGCAGTGGGTAGCACTATCACTTCACAGCAAGAAGGTCACTGGTTCAAGCCTCCGCTGGGTCAGTTGGTGTTTCTATGTGGAGTTTGCATGTTCTCCCCGTGTTTGCGTGGGTTTCTCCGGGTGCTCCGGTTTCCCCCACAGTCAAAAGACATGCACTATTGGTGAATTGGGTCAGCTAAATTGTCTGTAGTGTATGTGTGTGAATGAGTGAGTATGGATGTTTCCCAGTGATGGGTTGCAGCTGGAAGGGCATCCGCTGCGTAAAACATATGCTGGAAAAGTTGATGGTTCATTCCGCTGTGCACTAAACCACACTAAAGGGACTAAGCTGAAAAAAATATGAATGAATGAAATAATTAATTATTGATTTATTTGAACGTGTCTAGTTTATAATTCTGTTTTTGATATCTACCTAGTTTGTATTAAAATTAATCTCTCTAGAAATGGTTTATAAGCTCTTTTATAAACACAGAACCGACCCCTAGAATGACAAGCCTGATTTTGACTAAATGGAACCGTCGACTGACAGAGATGCATTTAATGCTTTAACATATACAAAAACACAAGCAATAAATAATCAACTTAACTCAGTTAATAAACCGCATAATCAGATTAGCTTTATAAAGTTTTTTGGTGTCTTTTCACTCAAGAAAATTCACAGTAAGAGCTGAGCATATGACTTGATGCATAAAACATGGATTAAACTCTTATACTCAGCATGTGTTTATAATATATGTTCACAATATACACATTAAACTAACAAAAGATACATTTAAACATACTTTATCCCTCTTTGGGGTGGAGCTGAATGAGTAAACTGTGTATTTAGCATTTTGTGTCAGCTTGTGAACACTTCATGGTCCTAAATGTAATGTATTGTGTGTATTTATAAAGCGCATTTATCGTGTATGGCCATGATGCACTCATAGTGCTTCACAATCATGAGGGGGGGTCTATCCACACCACCACCAGTGTGCAGAATCCACATGGATGATGTGATGGCAGCCGCAGGACAACTGCGCCAGTGCACTCACCACACACCAGCTATAGGTGAAGTGGAGAGACGGTGAAAGGGATAGGGATGATTGGGTGCTGAAATACAATTGGCTAAACTGGCATTGGGTGGGTTAAATGACCAAAACAAAGTCAGATGTTCCTGCACATAATGCACATTTTCAAAGCAGAATATCTGACGTTAGCACAGTTTTTCAGATAACAACAAGAATGTTCACCTAGCATGTTTCTTAAATATCAGCAAACATATTATGGTATTGTATGCTTGAGAAGAATCAACAACTGACACTCTGCACCTGTAAAGTAAGCTTTTTTGTCAATTGTGTAACAATACCATACTTAAATATTACAACAATACCACACTTAAATATTTTTGCTGCTTGTTCAAAATACTTGAGCTGAAAACACAATTCTTAAGATTCTTTTAGGACAGCTTAATTGTCTTATGCTCAAACCACTTAAATTTGTTAAGTTACCTTAATCGATTTGTGTTGGGACAACATGAATGATTTGTGTGGAAGCAATTATCACAATAGTAAAAATGTTATACCATCATGTGTGTACCCCTGACAGAGAACAGACAGATCAGACGCATCAAAGGTTGCTGTTTATTTCCTCCAACATGTGAATGTGCAAATGCAGTCATATCTGGGGTAACATAACAGAGCGAGGTCACGTCGACCTCCATCTTGAGTCACAGCATAATCACAATCTTTTTTACTCTGTTCACATCCTGATGAGCTGTATAAAGACAGACGGTGGGTGTCACAAAGCCCTCAGATCTATATTAAGTCATTCATGCTTCTTTGGAGATAAGGACAAAGTTTTACTAGCACATTTGTGAATATTTTGAGGACTAAACATTAGCACTCTCGTATCATTCATTGCCACTCCAATTACACTCACTAATGTGGATTGCTTGATGCTAAAAAATGTTGGTGCTGAAGAGAAGTTGATTTTTTTTTTTTCTTTTATAGCTGAAGGTTATGCTTTTCTGCTGGTTGATGATATAATTATGTAATTACAGCATTTTCTACAGTTGATTCCTGTCATTAAGTGCAGCAAGTTCAACTGCAAAATGTGTTAGAAAAAGGCTTTAACGACACTTTGTGTATTTTTTTTTGTGATTAAAAAGCATAAAATAAAGTAGAAGAGCATCTTGCAGTTAATATTAGATGTTACTCTCAAACCTTAAGCAAAAATATGTTTATTGTTTTCAAAATTCAGCATTTTTTTTTATTAAATAAATCCTCTATCTGAAATGTTCTTAAAAAATTAGCATTTTCCAAGACTCCTATATTTGTGTTCACTGATTTCACATTAAAGGCAATGAAGATATCATATTATTTGACAATAAAGAGAAATTACTCTACTTATACATAGCAACCTAAGAAAAATGCTAATTTTAGGAGAAAAATTCAGATGGCACTTACAGGTTTTTGCATCTGAACTCAAATCAAACTATCGAACTATCAAATAGTCTCTGCATGTGTTTCAGATTTCTTTTTAGAATTTTTGTTGACTACATTTACCACTTTCATAAAATGTAACTGAACTCATGGTTAGAAAAAAAAATCAAATTAAGTTTATATAACCTAAATATTTTTTTCTAACAAAACAGTTAAATTAATTTAGGGGGCGCTACTGAGCAGGCAATGGTGCAAGTTTGGTGAACTCTGCAAAAACTTTATATAATTCATAAATTAAGCACTTTTAGCGAAAACATGATAAAAAAAACATCTAAGACTTTAATACTCTAAAATGGCTGCGAATTTACAAATAGTGCACATTATTGCATTAAAATCAAATTGTTATAATCAAATAACCTATTATATACAGACATACTGTAGTTAACCTGAAATTTTATTGCAAAACAGTCAAACAACATACTGTAAATATTACCAAAGCCCCTTAAAGATGAGTCATTTCACTCTGCGGCCATTTGTAATGCCTCCCAGGCAGTATGCTCGGCCTTTCTGTTTGAATAGGGAAACATCAAATTCTCCAAAATTGCTTGCCAAGCTTACTATTAAATTTCATATAAAAATCAACAATAAAATTAAATAGCAACTGTCTTTTTAGTTTCATTTCTAAATTTTTGAATGAAACATAATCTGCAAAAACTCTTGTCTGGTCTGAGCCCCTCCACTAGAGAATATTCAATCTATGGCAATCAGTGATTAGCTCTTGCACAAGAAGGCGGGGTTTCAGTCACCAAAATTGATCATCACCAAAGTCCCTTTAAGGCAGGTAATTTTACTCAGGGTCCATCTTTGATATGCTTCTCCGGCCATATGCTCGCCCATTCTGTCTGAATGGGGAAACATCAATTCTCCAAAACTTTTTGCCAAGCTTACAATTACATTGCATTTTTGGAACCACCAATACAATTAAACAACAACCGCCTCATAGGTTTCATTTCTAAACATTCTAATCAAACAAAATCAGCATTTTTTCAGGGTGCCCGAGCTAATGCGCATGTAGATTTGAAAAAAAAAAAAAAAAGATCACAACACCAGTCTCATTTAATGGCCATTCTACCCATTATCATCCTCTGGGTAATGATCGTCTAATCGCACTGCACCTCTGAAGTATACCACAACATGGTCTTGATGGTGAATCTCCTCTAGAAATGACAGCAACTCTTTGTTTACAAATTTGTGGGCGTCTGAGTGATTACTGTCATGTGATGTGCATTTGACAAGACGAACATCGCGTTCGTTTCATACAGATTACAAAATTTAAAAAACTTTTGTTTTCAAGTGCCCTTGGATTATTTAAAAGAGATTTCAAGCTTTATTTGAACACATTTCTTATGTATTTGAAGCAAATATTCACTGAGATTCACTGATTCACTGTGCCCCTGTATTATTTCCAATTTCCCTCGCTTATTTCCCATTTCCCTTTTTCCCCATTCAGAACTATACAAGTGACATGTCTTGTGTAATCTATAGTCTTTGACATTATTCTGAACAGTTTCAAACAAAAACAAATTCATTTTAATTTCAGAAACATTTAATTTAGGTTGAAAATACGATCAATGTTTTATGCTACAATGGATTGCTAATTAGCGTAATACAGTATATATAGTTAACAGAAAAGATCCAAATGTGTTTGAGACATGGAGAAAAGTATATGTGTGTTTTACAAAAGTGTTTTGACATCAATGTTACATTAAATAATTATAAACTTATATTTGACACCTAAGGGTAATACATACACTGTAAAACTCCTAAAAATCATTTTTATTGGGGAAACATAAAGCAATTAGGTTAACTTATTAGTATTTACTAATTTAAGTGAATTGAACATAACACAATTAAGTTATTCCCCTAAAAAACTCAAGAATTGAGTTGTTTAAGCTCATTTTAAATAGGTAGTTTGACAACACAATGTTTTGGAGTATAAAGTACACAAATTCTTGTCCAAAAGGATCAGAACACAAAACAAAAATGTTAAAAGAATAAATAAATCAGTTATTTGTAAAAAAAAAATATAAATAGATAAAATTTGAAAAAATAAACAAACATTTATTTAGGGTCTTTACATGCTTTTTCTCTTACTAAAATAATCTAGTTTCTCTGTGGCCTAAACTAGTCTCTGTTCAGCTCTCTTTGTAAAGTCCATCCAGCCTGCTGTCTGTGTCCCTTAAAGTAAACTTTTCTTAAATCAGATAAACTCTCTTGATAGCTGGCAGTTCTCGTGGTGTCTTCTTATTTTTCTGGGTCTGACAGTAGCTGTAATAGAGTGTTTGTGTCTTTCAGAGTCCTCCTGTCATCCTGCTCCTGCATACGCTGTCAGACAATGAAGGAGACTGGAGCATTCTCCCTCTGCTGCCTCGGTGAGTCGGGAAACACACACATTATTGCACACGTTCAGCATGGAGAAAACTTCACAGAAAGTTATTGATGTGTGGTTTCGTGTGCTCTGTGTTTGGAGTTGCTATCGTGCTCAATAGCAATGCAGCTGTGATTCTGTGTTAAGCTTTAATTATTAATATGATGTATGGTGAAAATGTTGTATTTATTATTGTTATAAAATTTAAAAGCTTCAGGTGATACTCAAAACAAAACGTTGACAATAACATGTCAGTTTTGAAAGCCTTTTCACTGTATTTGATATACAGAATGATATACTCAAATAGGCTAAATTGTTTTTTACATGAATGTGTAAACATCAAACTATAAACTATTAAAAGTCTGGAGTCTTTAAAAATAAAAAAGCCAAACAAATGTTGTCAAATGTTATTAAAATGTTGTTCACATTTTTTAATAAAAAAAATACTTTTTAATAAGATTTATAAGCAAAACTAAGCTAAATCACCTCTTTAAAGACCTTTAACTTTAATGTGTAAATGTGTAAAATTAAACTATTAACTATTAAGAGTTTGGAGTCTGAAGGTTCAAAAACATTGAGAAAAGTGTCAAAAGGTTGTTCAAATTAAGTTCTTAGCAATTCATATTACTAATCAAGAAATAGCCTTTTAACTGTAAATCTCCTTCGAGCTAAATCTCCTCTTCAAAGACTCTTGACTTTAATGTGTAAATAATTAAACAAGAATTTTCAACCTGACTTAATTAAATAGTTTCAAAAGCCACAGCAAGATCAGCTTCTAGTGCACATGTGTCAAACTCAGTTCATAGAGGGCTGCAGCTCTACACAGTTTAGATCCAACCCTAATTAAACACACCTTACTAATTAAGTTCTTCAGGTTTGTTTGAGACCTACATGTAAGTGTGTTGAAGCAGGGTTGGAACTGAACTGTGCAGGGCATTAAACAGGGTTTTGACACCCCTGTTTAGTGACAAAGTATTGTATGCTTAAATGAATGAGTCTATCAAAAGATTCAACTAAGTGAATGATTCAGTGATTCAAAGGTGCATTAAAAATGTTTTGAAAAACGCTTTTGACCACAGTGTCGAATCTAGTCCCAAAACACACTTGCAGCCAATCAGCAGTAAGGGGCGTGTCCAAATCAGTAGTAACTATTTGATATATTTTCAAAAGGGCCGGGGCTTGTTGGATTATGGGCATGTTTGGTTTGGTGCTTTCAAATTTCAATATCATTTGGCAAAATTTACTTAAAATCCACTGATTAAAAGACAATTATCTCTTTAGCAAGTAATTTCAGTTAAGTATTTAATGACTCATTGATAATCGTCTTGTTTCTGGATTGAATACATCATAAGATTTTGTTTTAAAGTGACACTAGTGTGTCTTGATTGTATTTGGTTTTAATAACTGGTATGAATGAACTTACTAACTGGTTTGTCTCTTTAAAATTGGTAATAATGCATACAGTATATGTATTCTTTCTCTTTAGCTTGTCGTCACAGTTTGGCAAGAACTCATCTTGGATCATGTTTCTGGAGGAGGACACAAGAGTAAAACTTCAAAAACTTCACGAAGTACTCAAAAAATTTGACCGCAGAAAAGTAAGAAGTTTTCACAATTTCTCAAATAAGCAAAAGCCAAATAAAACGTACAGTTAAAACATATTTGTATGTTGTTATATGAAGCTACAAAAATAAATAAAAAATTCTCAGTTTCTCGTATTTATGATGTGTACAACATAATTTCTTTTTAATCTGTAAACTACTGATGATAATTTCGAGCATTTTTGGCTTCAAACGACAAAATGATGTGTTTTAGGTACTATTATGATCAATTTTACACAACATAACACCAATGTTTTAGAACAATATTTAGTGGAATATAAGAACGTGTTATTTTGGCCAGCAAAATGCTCTAAATAACATTAAAAAAATATATAATTTTTTTATTGAAATACATAGAATAAAGCAACTATTAACATTTTGTCCAATAGAACAGAATAATTAGTCTCTTCATTTATAGCTGTATATTTTGTGAATTTTATTTGTAAACTAGTATTGAGAGAATCCTATGATTGACCACGGCTAGTCCCATATTAGCTATCACTTGATTGAGCAATCAGATGAATCCAAACACACTATAAATAATAAAGAGTTTCTTACCCTACTTATCTTCGTCTTGAAGAATGCCTCCATCCACGCCTACTCCTCCCCTTCTTTTCTAGATTATCCAGGAAAGAGTGGCACGGTGGCTCAGTGGTTAGCACTGCTGCCTCACATCAGGAAGGTAACTGGTTCGTGCCACCTCACTGGGCCAGTTGGCATTTCTATGCAGAGTTTACATGTTCTCTCCGTGCTCACGTGGATTTCTCCCGTGTTTTATTCCAAAAACATGCGATAAAACACACTGACTAAACCAAATTGGCACAGTAGATGAGCATTTAGTTCTAGGCTGCAATATATGCCTTTCAGTCAGTGGTCTATCCCGTCATAGCAATTCCAGTAATCTATAATAGGCCCAGAACTAACCCAGGAGAGCTCTTGAGAGCCACTTGAGCTCAACAGTTAAGGAGAAAACAACATACCTTAGTTTTTATTTTTAAAGCTTTAGTTGGTAAATTACCACAGTTTATATCTAATAACTTGTTGGAGTACCGTTCAAATACTTACAATACCTGATCAGCAGATATACTCTTAGTTAAGATGCCATTTTTTTCACACAGACAGTCAAACTGCATTTCCTAGGTATGCTCATTATGTATGGAATGAGGTCAAGATAAACTACAAAGGAAATCCGTACCATCTATTGCTATATTTAAAAATATTTTAAAGGCTGTCAATTTAGAACAGTGCACGTGTTAACAATTAATTATGGTTTATACTATTTTTATCTGTCTGTGTTGTGATATGTAGTTTTGTAACTCTGTCCTATGCTGCCTTTCTTGACCTGGACTCCCTGGTAGAAAAGATATTGTATCTCAATGGAACATTCCTGGTTGGTTAAATAAATAAATAAATAAATAAATAAAGGGTGAAGCAGTGGCGCAGTAGGTAGTGCTGTCGCCTCACAGCAAGAAAGTCGCTGGTTCGAGCGTCGGCTCAGTTGGCGTTTCTCTGTGGAGTTTGCATGTTCTCCATGCGTTCGCGTGGGTTTCCTCCGGGTGCTCCGGTCTCCCCCACAGTCCAAAGACATGCGGTACAGGTGAATTGGGTAGGCTAAATTGACCGTAGTGTATGAGTGTGTGTGTGAATTTGTGTGTGGATGTTTCCCAGCGATGGTTTGCGGCTGAAAGGGTATAAAAACTTGCTGGATAAGTTGGCGGTTCATTCCGCTGTGGCGACCCCGATTAATAAAGGGACTAAGCCGACAAGAAAATGAATAAATAAATAAATAAATAATTATGTGTGAACTCTTTAAATGTTATTCAAATGAAGACTTGATATATGTTCCTGCTCCTCATGTATCTAAGCATAAAGTAACATTTCTAATCATTGAAATGCTGTATCTTCTAACAATACCACAAAATCCCAACTGACCAGTCTGTTTCATGTGGAAATACCTGTATAAATTTGAACAGGCCTGTCTTTAATGGATTTTAAATCATGCACCTCAGAGATGTATAATGAATGTGCTCTAAAAGCTTTTCATTTGTATTTTTTTTCCTCAAATGATATCAGCGTGAATTATTTTGAATGTCAGGCTCAAGGGTATAAGCTGTATTATGCTGAAAGCTGTTCTATGAAATTGATTTGCCCTTTGACATTGATCTTGTCATGGAAAAGTGAAAAGATTTCTAGCATATCCACTGATTGATGTTTAAAAACACCACTTTATTCATGTTAAGGTACTTCAACAGAAATGATAGAAAATTGCACATTAATAAATGTGTCTGTTAGTGGTATTCATACGATTTATACATGCTGTTTTTCTTATAATGCATATAGATATTGATATCTGTAAATAAACTTCAGGCCCATGCAGCACAGACCCAGTTATTTCAAACATGTTTTTTAATATGTACAGTATAGACATGAAAGTAAAAAAAGGAAATATTTGCTCACTGAATCTTTATTCATCTGACACAAGTAACTAAGAGATTGTTGAAAATGTGTTATTTTCTTGGTTTCCTACAGTCACTTTGCAGACATTCTCACAGACGGAATTTAACAGAATAGGTGTTACTCTCACACATACACACATATTCAGATTCCCTCAGACCTTTTTAACTTGCTTGTCCTGTCGACCTAATGCTGAAAATCCAGCTGCCTGTTAAGTTAAATGTACTGAGTGAAGTTTATTTATAAACTAATTTCGAGAAGATCACATGCTTATGATTGTCACGGCTGGCCCCAAGTCAAGCTAATGTACGAACCACCAATCAGACGATTCCTCACACAGTATAAATAACCAAATAACCAAATTCTCGAGATCTACCTGAGCTCAAACTCCCCTCTCGCCCTGCAAACAGGAGGGAGCCCCGGGCTCGAGGATCTCATGATCTCAAGGTTCTCTCCCGGGACAGCATGCCAAACTAGCTTTATTATCAATCATCAGCTAAGTGTGAACTCTTGAAACAAGTGATTCAAAAGATTCATTAATTTAGCTTAGCCTTTTCTAAAAAAAAGCACCTTAATGTTAACCATATCATGGTGACTCACTTATTTGACGCATTCCATAGCAATTCTGAGAATCTTTATTGGAATAAACTAGAGCTGCATGATTCTGGCTAAAATGAGAATCGCGATTTTTTTGCTTAAAATAAAGATCATGATTTTCTTACGATTCTGTAGATGTAAAATAAAGGTATGGTAAAAACAAACATATGGCACAACATCGATGTTAATATTATGTGTAGGTCTACTGTAAATAATTATATTCTAATTACAATAATTCTGATGTTGAATTATTATGTTTGAGATATATGCTTGCAATCTGTTATATTAGACAAATTTATTCACTGGTAAAACAGACATTTGCCATTATGAGATTATATTCAACAATATATAGGCTAGAGTAGTTATACTAACATTGTAAACATTTATTTTCACGTACAACTGTGGGTTCGCTATGAAAGAAAAAAACATCAAATGCTTGTAATCATAACACTAAAATGCGATATGATCATTTGAATGAAGTGCACACTTTCGGTTTCATTTTGATTGCTAAGTGCTTGTTCAAACTTCGCGCGTTGCTCCCAAACGATCACTCTGTGCCACAAACTCAATATTATTTACAACTGTATTACTTGTTACTCGCAACATATGCAGGTTCTGTTCACTGAAGTAGTTCACTGAAGTTATTAATAGACCCTCGCCCTCTCTCTGATAACAGCTCACGTCACGTGTGATTTCCCGGCCGCGAAAACATCATTATATGAAGACAAAAATGTCATTTTAAGGTGAATTATACCTTATAAATACAGTATGTGACTCATTCAACATCATTTGGAGGTGTCAATGTCACTGAGCAACGTGTGAAACAAAGACTCGTGCAGCCGCCTTTTCTTCTCTCCTGAACTTGAAAATATGATTGGCAGAATCGTAGAAATGCTGGATTAAGATCGTCTAGGGCACAGGTGTCAAACTCAGTTCCAAAAGGGCCGCAGCTCTGCACAGTTTAGTTCCAACCCTAATTAAACACACCTGATCAAACTAATGGAGTCCTTCAGGCTTGTTTGAAACCTACAGGTAAGTGTGTTGGAGCAGGGTTGGAACTAAACTGTGCAGGGCTTCGGCCCTCCAGGAATTGAGTTTGACACCCCTGGTCTAGGGGGTCGAATCGAGATCGCAATCTTTTAACGATTAATAGAATAAACCATTTTATTAACTTTTCTCCTAAAGAGCTGTGTTACAGGTTATCCACATTTTTCCACATAAGTTACTTTGTTTCATATTATGGGTTGCACATCTGGTTTGGTGGACTTCCATTCAAAAGATCTGAAATAAATATGTTTTAATAATAAGAAAGTAGTTCAAATAATTTATATACTGTAGAACTAATTGAAAGGTAAATTTAGCTTTGTCCTTTACTTCTAGATTGATGATGATTTTTGATGTAAAATAAAAACATGTCATTTTGACTATAAAATACTAATAGAAGTACTATATATTTTTTGGCTATTGATACAAATATTCTCATGCAACATAAGACAGATTTTTTGGTCCAGGGTCACATATTGCAGCAGAAATTATTTGTTTGATTATTCATTGTCTGCCAAACAACAGCAACAATTTATTTTTAGAGCAGGTTTAAAAACAACACATGATGAGCACAGTGCTTTACGGTTTCACATTGTGATAACAACACAACAATGAAAACACACACTTTGCAAAACACTACACTACTAAGGCCAGTTATAAGCATGGATTGTTTACACTTTAGCAAACACCACTTTCATAATTCACAAAGTGCGGTTTATTTATAAACTAATATCAATAGGATCACGTGCTTATGATTGACTTCAGCATTGCTTCAAATATTGCGCCGATCACATGAATACTAACTCACTATAACTAACCTGAGTTATTCACTTCAGTCATGTTCGTCTTAATGAGTCCCCTCTTCCACCTCAACTCCTCCCACTTCTTCTGATAGGGTGGCACAAAAGCCCAGTGGTTAGCACTGTTGCCTCACAGCAAGAATGCCTCTGGTTCAAGACCTAGTTTACATGTTCTCCCCGTGCTCGCAAAGGTTTTCCCTGGGTTCCCTGGGATTGACTAATCCATAGTGGCATCATAAAACAAACTCTTGGTCAGCTATATATCTTAGCTAACATGTTCACAAGCAGGGGAGTTCTCGAGAACTACCTGAGCTCAAACTTCCCTCTCGCCCTTCAAACAGGATGCTTGAAGATATTCTGAGCTCAGGGCTCTCTCCCGGGACAGCATGCCAAACACGAGTTATGATCAATCATCAGCTAAGTGTGAACTCTTGAAAAGAATTGTGGTGTTAGACATGCATTATGGTCATTGTAGCATTCTGAAAGTTTTAAGTAATAAAGTAAAAAAGCATTTAGTTTGTCAACAGATCAATGTTTTACTAGATATTATTGTCATGCTGACTGAGGAAACGACTTCAATTGTCCTTTCAGTGCAAACTGAATGAAAATCAGGTCGGGGAGTGCAATAAAATGTGCAGTCTGAGACCACCACACAGTGACAGCTGTTGTGAAGTGATTTAGCCTGAGATGACCATCACAGTGTGATTGATTTCCACATTTTGTTCTCAGGAGTGGTTTCTTGGCAAACCACTACATGATGAAGAGTCCACCATCATCCATCATTATGCCTTCTCAGAGAACCCCACCGCTTTCGAGTACCCAGACTTCTCTGCAGGATGGGCTCTCAGCATCCCTCTCATCAACAGGTCAGAAAGGACATTTTCAGCCAAACTGATTAGCGGTCACAAAACAGATAAAGGGTTCATTTGCTCCTGTAGGATTTTTAGCAATATTAATTAAAAGTGTTGAATTTGATTACTTGTGTTGCTTTACTAATTTGTTTTGAAAGCTTTGCATTTAAAAGGATATTAGATGCTAATGCTATAGTATTATTTACTTTATTCAACCGTATATAAAACCATAAGGCCTCCTGTGAAATTTGTATTTGTTTTGAATCATTTCTCAAGAGTTGTTTAATAGAGCAAGGATTTTTTAAATTTTTTATTTTTTTCTATAATAAATAAATAAATAAAAAAAAAAAAAAAAAAAAAAAATATACATATATATATATATATATATATATATATACACACGTTTTCTATTGGTAGAAAATACTTTTTCTTTTTCTGTAAGTATTATTTTGTTTAGTTTGGCCCAAAAAGTTTTACAAGGTACAACAATTTTTAAGGTCAACATTATTAGCCCACCTTATTAGAGGTTTTTTTTTTTTTTTCTTCCATTGACTACAGAACAAACCACTGTTGTACAGTGACTTGCCTAATTAACCTAACCTGCAAAGTTAACCTAATTAACCTAGTTAAGCCTTTAAATGGCACTTTAGGTCGAATACTACTTTAATAAAAAATAGCTAGTCAAATTTTATGAACTTTTCATCATAAACTTTCATCATTTAACAGCACTTGAGAAATATATGTAAGAAAAAAATCACAGGGGGCTACAGGCTAATCATTGACTCAATAACTGTATACATTTTTTGTATATTCATTGTGGAATTTGCATGGAATTTCAGTGTATCAGTGGTATTACTAAGATGCATATGGATACAATTTATAAGGTACAATTATTACTTGTAGTTGTTCACTAATTTGAGTTATTTCACATTTTAGGTTGGCAAGCAAAATTGAAGAAGAGCCTTTAAAGTCGGACTTCACTATAGATCTAAAACATGAGGTAAAAACTAGCAGACTATGTGTTACTGTTTATATGCATTAAAGTGTTCATTAAAAATGCAATGCAAAAAGTGGTTTGCCCTTGCATGAAAATAAAGACTTCTATTTTACAGTACTAAAGTTTAATATTTTTTAGGTTTTTAAAAGTCTATTATTCTAGTCAATGCTGCATTTATCTGAAAAAAACAGTATTATTATATAAAAAGTAATACATTAGCATAAAAATGTTATTTCAGTACAAAATTACATTAAAGTCAATCTAAAATCTTGTTTCATATTTTTAACATTCTTTTTTTTTTCATAATTGAATATCATTGTTGCTCCAGTCTTCATTGGAGCGCAATACATGCAGTGTCTCAAAAAATAAAATAAAAAAAACTGTCTGTTCTGTAATCTTTAGCCCATTTTATGCTCTAACTGGAGCAGCTCCAGCAGTACTGGAATCTACCATCTCATTTCACAGGAACATTTTGTATCTCCACCCTCTTGATCCCCATTTCCATCTCCATCAGTCTCCCTTACTGCCTTACTCGTATGTCTCTTGCAAAAAAATAAGGAATAATTCCCATCCAGTATCATTAGTCTCCGAAAAAAATCCCATTCAGTGTGCCCTGTTTGTTCCTCTTCAGCTTCTTCCCTTCAGAGATGAGAACGGCAGTCTTGATAATCTACTACCGAATGCATCTTGAGAATCTCACTTCCATGTGTGGGAGAGATATCTTTATTTATAGAAACTACATTTGTGATCGTCTTTAATTTGAGCTTCCTTTAAAAATGAAACCTTTGTTGAAAACTGAACAAGATACTATTTAAGAAGTTTCAGTTTCAATAAAGAACCCGTGCTATTTTTGTTTGAAATTTTTTTCAAACATCTTAACATTAAAAAAGTACAGGTTTTGTGGAACATTATAACCAACCTTTACAATTTCTTAGTTTTTTTGTTTCCAATACAATTATCAATAAACAAGCTGATGAAATAAAGTCTTCCTTTCTGAGAAACTGAACAAAATTAGGAAAGTCTAAAACAAAGACATTTAATTTACATTTTAAGATATAGACATTTGTATTGGAAAACAAGACAGTATTGAGGTAGAATTTCACTTTTTGTTCATTGTTATAGAAGGTACAGTAAAAGTTGTTTTCATATTTTAGTGTTTATGAGCACAGTTATACATTTTTTGTGTGAAATTAATTTAATTCAATTCATCTTTATTTCTATAGCTATATTTTGCATGGTAGATTGTGTCAAAGCAGCTTAACATTGAAATTCTAGTAACTTAAATCTGCGTCAGCCCAATTTTCAAAGTTGAAGTTCAGTTCAGTGTTGTTTAATTTACACTGCTGAAAGTCCAAACACTGAAGAGCAAATCCTTTGATGGGAAGCTCCACAAGTCCCAAACCAAGTAAGCCAGTGGTGACTGTGGCGATGAACAAACTTCAGAATTTACAAAAGTGAAAGGAAAAAACCTCGAGAGAAACCAGCCTCAGTTAGCCACAACCATTTCTCCCATGGCCAAACGTCTTGTGCAGAGCTGCGGTCTAGGCGCCGGAGGCTGGAGAATGCTGGACGACCATTGTGAAGAAGCTCCAGGTGTGAGAAGGTCACCGGCGGGTGTTCCGGTTGGCCCACGCGATCAATGCAGAGACTCGTCTGTAACTGTGGTCGTTCAGGAATCAGTGTCACGCTCTCCACTCCTCCATGACCACCGCAACTCCTGCTCAGGATACGGCCTGGTCCAGGATTATGGACACCTCTAAAAGTTCTCCATGGTTGGGATCATCTCTTTATTTGTGTTGTCCTTGAGGTCTTCGATGGTTGTCATCATCTTCTCACAGGTCTTGGATCACATCAATGGTGCTGCACAATCTCTAGAAGCCTCAAGATGAGTGTCCCCAGTTGGAAATATAAAGAATGCAGAAAACAATTAATGTAGCTGCTGTTCATAGTGTGTTTAAACAAGAGATATTAAAGGGGTGGTCCAGAATGTAATTTTAAGGCTTGGTTGTGTTTATAAGATGCAAAGCAATGTGTGCTTATGTTTCACTTGACGGAAATCGCGTAATTTTTTCATATATCTCACTTTGATTATACACAGCTACTCAGCTAACATGAAAACGACTGTCATATTTCCTAGTTCCTCTAAAAGGCCCGCCCTTAAGTGACTCTGATTGGTCATCGACATAATGTGCTGCTATTGGCGGATCGGCTCCACGTCACGCCCGTAAAAGCACACGCTTTTCTACTGTGTAAACATGAAGTCAACCTCGCGCCCGCTCTCTAAAATAACATCTGACAAGTGTCTGTAACTAACGAGTGAAAAAGGGGTGCGGCTCCTTTAACAGCGTCTGTGTGTGCGTCTATGTGTGTGTTTGTGTGGTGTGAACTTTCTGTAACAAGCGCAAGAGCGCGGGACTTTCTTTTTCTCTGATGCTCGGATTAAGTTATTTTCTGTAATATATCGTGACAGAAGAATAAAGCACAAGATGTGAGATGCTACCTGTTGAGCCTTGATTTATTATTCTGCTGCGACCACTAGTCAGGTAAGCTAATCTGTGTTTTTTTTAACTCTATGCGTCATGACGTCTTTCACGAGTATCCGGAATATGCAGGTGTAAGTAATATAAATCATCCACATATCTTTTGCGACTTCATTATCTGAGATGTGAAACACATGAAAAAGCCAAGACAATCAGTGCAGTCGCGCACACACATAAGAGATCGTGCTGGTGGAGTGAGTGTGTGTTTACAGGAGTTTGGCTGATAAATGTGAGTTTGTAGCTAAATCGTTTGCCCGCAAAGCAGCATTTCGCATTGTTTACATCATTGCTACAGCATACAGTTAACGCTAGACACTGTACATGTCATGATCAATTTTAAAAAATAAAAACACTTACTTGTAGATCACAACTTCTGCTTTGAGGAGATTTTAGCCGAATCCAGCACTGAACTTGGAGAGATTCAGGAGCTGTTTTGTCAAATCATGCTTGCTGAGTATTTTATAATTCTCTGGAAGTTAATTAATATTGAACTAAAGGCACTTCTGTCTTTGTGTCGTGTCCTTTGGAAGCCCAAATACAGAAACAGATGAAGCTCTGTGGAAACAGCCGTGTTTAGATGCATTTTTAGCTTCATCTCTGCTATAACGTTACAGCACCTCTGGCCACGGACCTTACCTGCATGCGCAGTGTGGGATGCGCAGTAAACGAACTTGTGATGTCACAGGGGGCGGAAGTATTTTTTTGTAGTCCCCAAAATTCGTTCATTGTAGGCTTTGCTAAGCTAACTCTGTAAAAACCAAGGTCTCCCTTAGCATTGAACTTAGAACTTTTTACATTCAGAGATGCTGTTTATTTTCACACAGCTACATTACACATCAACTATAGTTTAAAATATGAGATCGTAGTGGACCACCCCTTTAAATAACAATGCAATAAAGAAATGCTATAAATGGAAATGCAGCTGTTATATAAACAAACATAGAAACAAACTTGTAAAGCATACAAGTGTTTCTAACAAAATGTCTGGTGAATTAAGACCGGAGGAGTGTGTCCTACAGGTGGTTTGTCAAGCCCACTTACCTGCATGGAGCACACTTATGCATCTTTCTGTTATGTAATGCATTAAGTGTATGCTTTTAAACTGGGAGAGTTTGTCTGAGCCTAGGATATTACCAGGAAGGCTATTCTAAAGTTCAGTAGCCATAAAAGAAAAGGCTTGACCTCCTTTAGTAGATTTTGCTATTCTAAGTACTACCAGAAGCCCGTAGAGAGCGAGTTGGATTGTAATGAGACAGAAGATAAACAGGAGCTAGATTATTTAAAGCTTTATTTGTAAGAAGAAATATTTTCTAATCAATTCAGAACATACAGCGTAAGGTGGATGAAATTAGGGTGATTCGGTCATATTTTCTAGACCTGGTAAGAACTCTGGCAGCTGCATTTTGCACTAACTGAAGTTTATTAATAGAGGATGCTTGCCAACCAGTGAAAATGAGATAATGCATCTTATCGTGTGCTCTCAGTTGTCATATTAAGAGAACATATTAGTGGATTGTCCTCTTCAAAATATTTATATTTTTTGTCATCATTAGATGGTTGATTAGTTTGCAGTTTCATTGGACCTTACAGTTTTTCTTCAAAATATCTTCTTTTGTGTAAAGTCATAAATGTTCTGGAATGATATTAATAGGTTTTATATAATAACATTTTTTGTGTAAACTATTGCTTCATTATTGTATTTGTTTACTCAAAACAAGCGTTCTGTTGCAATTAAAAAAAATTGAGTTGAATTCTTTTGTCTCTAACAGGTGGCACTGTATATCTGGGAGGATGGCAAAGGACCTCGACTGACAGGCGTCCCTGAACTTTGCACGCTTGCAGAGCACAATAAAAGAGCTCAGTCCTGTGCCACCACTGTCAGCAGCCATTCACCACTGTGTGTAGGTAACGCTTAATACTCCTGCACACACTCCTAATGAGCCCACAGCAGACAAATTGCAATCCCGGGTTACTGCTCAAGGCTCTGCTAGGTCTGATGAAATGTGGTTTGTGCTGGATGTAGGCTTTGGATAAAAGGGAAACTGAAATTGAGAATCAGTCAGGCTTTGGCTATGAATGAAGGAATATCATGATATTACTTTTATAATAAGAAGAGGATTTTTGTCATAGAAGTTTTTAGCCTTTGTCAACAATAGTATTCAGTGGCTCGAAAATGTTTTCAGTTGTTTGTAATTCACAGGGTTAAGGATTAAAATGTTAAAATCACTATCTGGCCAAAAAAGTCAGAGTTTGCATTTAGGAAGCAATGATTTTTTTAAAATGATATATGTAACATTTTTACATTTTACAAACATAAATAACAGCCATTAAGAACAGAGATAGAAAGGAAAAAGTGTGACCACAAGTGTGGGAACATCATAAGATAATAGCAGATTGAAGATATTACCAGCTTGAAATAACAGTAATGAGATCATTTGGTTTATAATCTTATCTTTAAGCAACAGTGCGTATAGCCTTGTGTGAGCACATGACCTTTGCAAAACCGATCAAGCACATCCGTACAGACTATGATGAAGTAGATATTTTGACAAATGGTTCATTATTCTGCTATATTTAGGCTCAGAATGTCTGGTTTTGACTCGGAGTCAAATGAAAAATCCATTTATCCTAATCCATTCCTATTTCAGCCTGAAGATGAGCGATGCGCTCACTGCATAATTGTTATGATTCAAACTTTACACAAATGACTATCAATATGTGAAGTTTGCACACATCACCATCAAGGGCTTTAAAGCGTTTGTCCATTGTTTTCATTATGAGCCATTACAGTCTCATTGATTTTAAGTGCCACTTTGTGGTTTCTTTTTGCAAGCATTATACTACATAATTCATAAGCAGACTTATTTGTAAAACTTTATTACCTCTAGTAATATGAATTAATTGAACCACTTATCATTCAGATTGCTGTACTTTTTCTTTATTGAGTTTTTTTTGCATGTGTAATGCATTTTTCTCTGCATTTAAAGTTCTATGCAAAAATAGTAGCCCACCATCAACTTAGAACAGGACTATATAAACTGTATATTTAGTCCTATAATTGTCGGTGTTTAGTGTGACCTCCTTTGACGCCAAGCACTACTTGAATTGTTTGTATTCTTTTTTGTGATTAATTACATCCAAAATAAAAGTTAACTTTAACATAATATATGTGTGTGTTGTGTATATGTATTATGTATATTTAAATACACACATGCATGCATATATTTAAGAAAATGTTTATTTATATTTAGTAGGGATGCACGATATATCGGCGCCCATATCGTTATCGGCCGATAAATGCTATTTTTAAGATTATCGTTATCGATCCGATGTCATAATTAGGCAGATAAATTTAAGCCGATAAATTACGTAATTGTACAGACCTGCCTGCCTCGCGTACGCGTGGGCGGAACTTGTTCAGACTTGTCCAGTGCACTATAATGAATCTCTTCTCACACTGATTATTCCCTCAAAGTCCGTCCTTTCTTCGCGTGGCTTGCTGTTCATTAATAACTCAGTAAGTAACCACGTTACTTGTCATTGTAGATGTGTTTGATTGAGTGTCATTGTGTATTTTGCTTTATATCGCCTCAGGAAAAATATTACATGTGGAAACCTTTCCTGCTCTGTCTCTTTGTTGTGTTAGAGATAGCAGGGGAGATTCACTTACTACTGCAGGGCCGTTTTGGGGTGAACTCTTTTAGTTGCAGCTGGTAAATGAAAGAGGACACGTGTAACTTGGTCCAAAATATTTATTACTTTCCGTGTGGTACAACAAGGTGTATAATCACCTTGCAATTTTGAGTATAGACTATTCAGTTCATAAGAGCAGTTCAATCTTTTATAAAGTTTGCTGTATAAAAATATAACAATTTAAAATATTTATAATAATCGGCCTATACATATCGGCTATCGGCCTCCAAGTCTGAAGAATTATCGGTATCGGCCAAAAATTCCATATCGGTGCATCTCTAATATTTAGCTATAAATTATATATGTATATTCATTCGGCTGTGACAACTCCTGATAAATCAGGGACTAAGCCAAAGGAAAATTTATGATACAAATAATATATACATTTCAATATATATATATATATATATATATATATATATATATATATATATATATATATATATATACTATTTATAGACACAATTGTTTGTATAGTTTTGTTTCTATTTCTGTGTGTGTGTGTATCACATATACATATACATAACACAGATATATTATGTCAAAATAAACCCATTATTTTGGATTCCATTCATCTTTGCTCAGCACTATTTATTTATAAAATGCTATTTGTAACTCCTTTCAGCACTTCCCAGAGTTAGGCTGTCAAATCTTTCTTTTTCTTTCCAGGCAATCTCATATTGCTTTTATAAAATTCAGGTCTGGACTCTGTGGAGGACATTCCATGGCTGTCAGTGTTTTATCAGCTGTTTTTCTCTCTAAATATAATTTCACAGCATTAGCAGTGTTTTTTGGGACCATTAACATGCTAGAAACAAAACCAGTACCAATTACTGCTTTTCAGAATGAACACTATAATGGTTTAAAACCTGTCTGCACATTTCAGCATTCACAATCCTGCCAATTAAGAAAATATTGGCAACAGCACTGGCAGAAATGCAGCTCAAATCAAGACCGAGCAGGCATTCTTTCATTTTTCTTCAATTTGTCCCCAAAAATTAGACCAAATAAATTCTAACTCTAAACTTCCTGGTTGTATTTCAAAATGAGAAATACATTTATATATGGGCTGTGTGTGAAATTGCATACTACTCGAGTAGATACTACATTTGAATATGAATTATCATCTTGAGGGATGTAAACAAAATCAATAGTCCCAGCGTATTTCCTGTTTTACATTTTTTATATCTATAGCTTCCGAAAATCCAAAAAGAACTACATTTTTGAGATAGTTTGATAACAAGCAGGAAATGTTCATGGGCCAATAACATGGCCACATTGAAATTGTCTGTAGTATAAATGTGTGTAGTATGGAATTCAAATGTGAATGGAAATCAAATGTACAACCTCCATCATTTATCATTTTGACATGACCTACCTAGTTTTATCAACTTTAGCTTACATGGGATAGCAAAGTGCCCATTGGAATATACTTATGAATGTTGCCAGAAGTCATCTGGGTTCTTCGCCACTACTGTTTTTTTGAATGTTTTAAATTTGGACATACTACTCGACTCATATTTTGTTTTCCACAGAGTATATATAATAGACAAGTATACAACTTTAGACACACTAATGATCAATATACCATCACATAAAAAAATGATGTAATGGTGGTATAAACTTTTACACACTACTGTCTATATATGCAAAAATAGGCATTTTTTTTTTTTTTTTTTTTACAAATTTTCTAAGCCTTAGTGTTCATAAAACGTATTATGGAAAGCTAAATGTTTCTTATTTTCAGCACAATATCAACAGCTGTGTTAACTGCAGATTATTGTGAAGTGCGGAGGTTTTATCAGGGCATTTCAGTCAGTAGCAGGCTCTCCTCTGGTGCCCCCGTGTTTGGTGGAGTCTGACAGCAACATGCAGAGTCTCCTGCTGGTTAATATTCACAGCGGCTCAGATCAAAGCAGTGTCTCCCTGAAGCAGCGCTGAACTCTCTTATCTCACAGTTACGCTTATCAGGACTTTACATGCACTCCTCAGATCCAGAACCACAACCTCAACCAGAAATGCACAAAAACACACACTGGCACGACACAAAAAGAAGCCCGATTGCTGTTTTTGTGGAAAGAGTGAAAAGCACAAGTTCGTTTTGGAGGAGCTAATGTTTCCTGAGGATAAATGACCTTCATTACTTTCTAGTTTGTGACTCTAATAGAGGTGCAGTTTTGCTTATTGAGCCTACTAATAATGTCTTGTTAAAAATACTAAATAAATATTTATTTAAGGAAAGAAATTATATTTATGATGGATTGTAAGGAAAAATTTACCCATTATAATGTGTTTATATACTTTTTCCATGTATCGCCACAAATAATGGAGAAATGTTAGATAATATAATACATTAATCATCTTAAATCTGGCCAAACTATGTTCATTACTGTATAGTTTTACTTTTGTTTTTTACTTGCGTTGCTACTCTGAACCAATAATCGAAAAGAGAAAGCAGTTGAAGGATGGCGTGTTTATCTGACTACATTGTGATTAATCTGACTTTAGTAAAGTTGATAAAACATTGATTTAAAACACTGATAAAGACAAAGATACTCAACACCTTAATAAAAAGACTTTGCCTGTTTTAAGTTACATGTTTATATATACAGATAGTAGAGTGTCAATAAAACTGCCTTTGTTAGCATATGAGGTGACACAACGATTTGCGGGAGACACAGAGTAAAAGCCATTCTCCTCGATCAACAGCTACCTTTCCTCCTTATACCCTGAGCATAGCATTGTCAAACATGAAATACCAAAGCCCCAAAACCAGCCAAACATCAAAGCAAAGTTGAGAAGATAAATTGGCAGGAGAGGTAGATTAACATACTCTCCCCAGGCCATGACTCAAAAATAGTAAATAGATTGTATATTGAAATACATCAATGTCTCTGTTGATTTCATCACTACTACTCTGAAGTCATAAACTGTCAAATAACATCAAACATGACAAAGTTATATGAAAGAAGATCACGAGCAGATGAAGTGTGTATGGTAAAAAACACTTGGTTTCTGTAAGACAATTGGCTGAGATGTTGTATTGTAGCTGCAAGGAACTCTGCCACGAATGTCTCAGTTGTCCTTTATTAGTATAGAAGAAATATTATATGATATTTTCTCAGCTTACATCTTTTAATTAGTTTTTATTTCAATAAAATTATTTCAATAAAACGTTTTTATTGATTTTGTTGTACATTTCAGTTTAGTTAAAGTTAATTTAATTAATGGTTTATTAAATCATTCATTTCCATCTGCTTTTCCGGGGCTTGGTTGCGAGAACAGCAGTCTTAGGAGAGAACCCCAGACTTCCTTCTCCCCAGACACTTCCTCCAGCTCCTCCAGGGGGATTCCGAGGCGTTCCCAGGTCAGCTGAGAGACATAGTCCCTCCAATGTGTCCCGGGTCTTCCCCGAGGCCTCCTCCTGGTGTAACATGCCTGGAACACCTCCCTAGGTAGACATTGAGGAGGCATCTGAAACAGATGCCTGAGCCACCTCAGCTGACTTCTCTTGATGTGGAGGAGCAGTGGCTCTACTCCGAGCTCCTCCCGGGTGACAGAGTTCCTCTCCCTATCTATAAGGGTGTGCCCTGCCTCCCTGAGAAGAAAACAGCAGAGGGCGCTCAACCTGCGGGCTGTGTGGTTCCTTTAACTCCGGCATCCTGGCCAAATTTGCCCACTGGCCATCATGGCCCCCTAACCATGGAATGTGAAGTAGGACGCTGACAACAGAGATTAGTAGAATGTTCAGGGGAACAGGGGCAAACAAGTGTATACAGGCAAATCCAGAGTCGTGGTCATAAACAGGCGATGATCAAAGACAAGCAGCAGACAGGAATAATCAAATAAAGCGAGGGTCAAAACAGGGCAAGGTGAGGCAAACGAAACGCGACGTTATGTAAAAGATAAAAGAAAACAAGACTCAGCAATGAGAGTGTCAAAGTGAGTCGTATAGATGTGTAGTGCAATCAGTACATGAGGAGCTCCCAGCCGTGAATGTGTGAAATCAACAGAATGAGGAACAGGTGCAGGTCAGCGGTGCATGACTAGATTTGTAGTCCATATGGAAACATGATTGTAGTCCGCATGAATGTGAATATTCTCCAGCTATCTATGAATGTTAGATTGCTAGTGATCATGACAATATGTAGTTAAACATGCCTAGTTTACACATTTTTTGGCAAATGAAGAAAAGATGTTTTATATGGAAAATATAATTTTTTTTGTAAACGTGAATTATTATTTTTCTACATAACCTGAACATAATTTTTTAAATTGTAGTAGTACTTTGGATTTAATTCTTGATAGCCTTAATATGTACACTAATTTAAGTGTCTTCAGAGATGTCTAAAATACTTTTCACAGCACTTGACATTATGTAAAGGGAGTGAGCGCTTTCATCATATCACTGAGCATCATGCAGTCTGTCAGAGCCTTGTCTGCTCTTGTGTGTCTCCAGGGTGAGCCTGTGAAGATCGAAAACATCTTCGTAGCAGTGAAAACTTGCAAGAAATTCCATTCTGACAGAGGTGAGTGCTGTGCTCTCAATAATCAGTGCTTATAACACATACGCCCTCACAAGTGTCCCTCGGTTCTTCACATGAGCACTTAGAAATGTCACTTGTCAGACACTGTGAAGAGTCAACTCCTGCCCACCCTCGCTTCAAAAAAGGAAAAGAAGCTGTGGGAACACTTTGGTGACACTCAACACTAAAAGTTTAAAGTTCACACTCAAGTTTGGGAACCAGTTCTCACTATTAACTATTAGAATATTACTAGAATATTGTTGTCTTATTAGTCAATGGCTTGTTCTATATGACTATATTTCATATTCTTTAAATCTACCTCACAATTTTTTCAGCACATTTCTAACTAATAATTAATGATAAGCAGAAAAGAAGATGTATATTTACGGTCAAAGTTATAGTTGGCTAGTTAATAGTGTGAATTTGTCCCCAAAGTTTTTAAATTAATTTAATAGTTTGTTCTTTTATTGTTAAAATCATTATTTTTTGTAACACTTTAACTTAAGCTACACTTCATGTTGTTATTATTATTATTAATAATAATAATAATAAGTAAGGTACAGTTCTTCTAGCTATAAACAAACAAACCATTGACTATGACTTTTCCCTCAATAAACTCTTAATTTATTGCTTATTATTAGATAAGGTATGGTTTAGTTTAGTGTTGTCTTGTGTCTCGTTGGGAGATTACAACTGTTGTAAGCAGTTGTATGTGGAGAACTGGGGCTATGGCACCTCTATGGGGCATCATAACAGGTTTAAAAGTGAAGACCGGGGCAGGCGGGCACGCCGTTACAAAACCGCATAATTTTACACTGTCATTTTTTACACAAAAAAAAATTATTCAAAACTGCCCAATTGGGCGGGAAACCGCAATCTGGCAGCACTGTGTAAGACTATGGAATTGTGTTAATTTATAATAGCTGGTTATTTATAATAACTGTTCTGTTAATCGTTTAGAAAGTGATATATTTTTTAATTTTCAGCATCACAGTCCAATCTTCACTGTCACATAATCCACATAATTCCTATAATTCTAATATTTTTCCTTATCTTGAAAACTGTTTCAGATTAGTATATTGTAGAAACAATAATGATATTTAGAAACACTTTAATTTGAGTATCAATTCTCACCATTAACTGGTGGCTTATTACCCGCCTATATTTAAGATATTAGCTGTTTGTTAGAACTTATAGAGCACATATTCTGCATGATCTTTTACATATAATACCTAAATCTAACTACTACCCTAATAACCATTTTCTTAAAATAAAACGTTAGCTGTTTTTCTTTAATGTATGCTGTTTGTTTAACCGTTTGTTAAACCTGCTCAAGTCTCCCTTGATGAAGTCTGACGTCTTGTTCCCTTTAACAGTTCAGCGAGCGTCACTATTTGACCTCTGAAGTGACTCAGTATTGAGAGATGTTTGGCTGAACGCCCTGATGGGCATCCCTCCAGTCCTCTCTTCGCTATTAGAGCCCCTCATGGCAACTCTGAGCAGTCACTAAGCACCAGGCATCAATTCAAACTTAATGAGACAGATAAAGTGTTGCCGTTTGAATTCAGCAAAACCATCTGGGAGGGAAAAATGCCGAACTAACTGACACGTCGATTGCATCTAATTGCACCGATTATCATAATTATCTCTCGCAAGTCACTTTGAGGAGACGGTATTAGGAAGAACATGATATTTCCCCTTCAATTGTTTTGGGATAAAAGGGACACATCCACAAGTCCTGGTATGAATGGAGGCATTGTTATTGTCAGAAGAGCTAGTTACAATCGTTAGTTGTCTCTCTTACTTGCCAATGCTGATAGTTGACATTTAATGGCATTGTAGTGAATTGTTTAGATTTTGTGTTTGTTTCCGTGGAGTAAAATTACATTTTGAGAGACTCTGCAGGCAGCAACACTTTTTTATCCACATGTGAGTTTTGAGATTTTGACTTTTCATTGATTAATTTTTTTTTCAAACAAACATTTGGAAAACACTCAAAATACACATTTAATCCTTTAATCACCTGTTTTGAATGTTATCACTTGATTGAATGGGCGCTGTCAGTGGTTGACAGCTGATAGAAGTGGTAGGCTCAGAAGGCTGTTATCATCCATCAACATGGTTAATCAGCTATACTAATAGAGAAGACTCTAGATCAAAATCTGTTTTTACATTACTGTGATGGTTGGGTTTAGGGTTGGGGTAAGGGTAGACTTTAATAAAATACAATAAATAGGAAATTTAATAAATTATATAAATAATTCTCGTGGTTAATCAGCTATACTAACAAAGAAGACTCCAGATCCAGATCTGTTTTAACATTACTGTGACGGTTGGGTTTGGGGTTGGGGTAGGGGTAGACGTTAATAAAATACAATTAATGGGAAAATTAATAAATTATATAAATAATTATGTTGGTTAATCAGCTATACTAACAAAGAAGACTCCAGATCCAGATCTGTTTTTACATTACTGTGACGGTTGGGTTTAGGCTTGGGGTAGGGGTAGACGTTAATAAAATACAATTAATGGGAAATGTAATAAATTATATAAATAATTATGTTGGTTAATCAGCTATACTAACTGAGAAGACTAAAGATCCAGATCTGTTTTTACATTACTGTGACGGTTGGGTTTAGGCTTGGGGTAGATGTTAATAAAATACAATTAATGGGAAATGTAATAAATTATATAAATAATTTTGGTTAGCTTCTGGTCGCAGCCGTATGTGATCTATAGCTGATAATCAATTTAAATGGATGATAACTGCCTTCTAAGCCTACTAGTAGTTGTAGAAGGCCCCTACTGGCCCATATCTGTAAGCTGATAACCACTTATAACGCCCATTCAATCAAGTGATAACATTCAAATTGCCTGGTTTAACCTGTTAGCCAGCACTCACTTTTGGGGATTTACACCTACTTAAATAATAACACTTCTTGACCCCAGTAAACGTCAAACTAAAATTAGGTATCATTGGACACTTTGACAATGAGCTTTACTCTGGTCCATCTGGGAAGTTTCATGTTCAAAAATATAAAACTGAAAAAATACTTTTTTTGACCAGTCGTATTTGTTATTGGTTATATTCATTATTCACACCACTCTGAGCAAATTTTCATTGTCAAACTATCAATTTGTGTTTGTAGATTTTAATTTTCAAAACATATTTTTAAAGGAATTTTCTCAAAAAGTGTTTTTTTTCCTTTTGAACCAAGCGATAAATCTCCACTCACAGCACTTACGTATACAAACAATTTATAAAGAGAGATATGCTCATACACATGCCCTACTTTAAGGACAGTCTGGGGGGCTTTTTCCGCCTCCCTTTTCCCTAATGTGTCTTATAAGCCGGCAGCTAGCTCTCTGCAACTCTCACATGGTCGCCCACTGAAGCTAAGCAGGGCTGCGCCCGGTCAGTACCTGGATGGGAGACCACACGGGAAAGCTAGGTTGCTGCAAGAAGTGGTATTAGTGAGGCCAGCAGGGGGTGCCCAACCTGTGGTCTGTGTGGGTCCTAATGCCCCAGTATAGGTACGGGAACTCTATACTGCTCAGTGAGCGCCGTCTTTCAGTTGAGACATTAAACCGAGGTCCTGACTCTCTCTGGTCGTTAAAAATCCTAGGATGTCCTTCGAAAAAGCATAGGGGTTCACCCCAGCATCCGGGCCAAATTTGCCCACTGTCTTCTGTCCATCATGGCCTCATAACCCTCCCCATAGCATAACTAGATTCATCACTCTGTTCTTCTAAATCAACTGGTGTGTGGTGTGCGGTGTAAAAATGGTTGTCGTCGCGTGATCCTGGTAGATGCTGCATGCTGCTGCTGGATGAGTAGATTCCCCCTATGTGTGTAAAGTGCTTTGAGTGCCGAAAAAAGTGCAATAGAAATGTAAGGAATTATTATTATTATTATTTTTTTTTATTATTATTATTATTATTATTTACTGTTTCTATGCTACCTCTCATCTGACCTGTCTTCCCCTGAAATGTGTGATGTTTGTGTATGGTTGGAGGGATCCAATTTCACTGCATGTAACAGTGTATGTGACAAAAAAAAAAGACTTTTCATCATGATCATCATACACTATAACAGGGGTGGCCAACCCTGTTCCTGGAGAGCCACCTTCCTGCAGATTTCAGTTTCAACCCATATCAAACACACCTGCCTATAATTATCACGTGATGTTCAGGTCCTAATTAATTGGTTCAGGTGTGTTTGATATGGGTAGCAACTGAAATCTGCAGGAAGGTGGCTCTCCAGGAACAGGATTGGCCACTCCAACACTGTAATATAGTCCTGATTATTCTACATTTTATTATGCAAAAATATTTTTTTTCTGATATTTTGCAATATTTTCTTAAATAATTCAGTGATATTAAAAGATTCCCAAAATCTTCTCGTAAATATTTTTTAACTCAATTTGAATCTGACTTCATACAATATTCAGATTTCTTTGCAAAAATGCGTTTAGAATAGCACACATTTACTTAAATAGTGGAGTATTTATATTTAGACAATTATTTTTTTTTAAATGCTGAAAAATACTTATATATAATCAGTCAGCTGGGGAAGTTTTACTCTGTTTATCTGCAGCCTCTTCCAATATTAAAAAAAGGCATCCAGAAACTTCTATATTAAATGTTATGATCTGAGGATTGTGGGAGTTATCTCTAGTGTGGTGAAGAATTGATTGATTTTTCTGTTCACTCTCAACAGTTCCCGTGGTGAAGAAAACATGGGGTAAACAAGCCTCTCTGCTGGAGTATTACAGCGATTACGCTGATCCCTCCATACCAACCATTAATCTGGGAGTGCCAAACACAGAGAGAGGTGAGTTTTTAAACATATTTAATACGTGATGCTTTTACTGTACAGAAACAGGCTGTGTTTAAATCATAGGCACTGTTATACCCATGGCCAAACCAAAATCCATTGAAAAGTACCTTTTTTTAATAGAAAATGGCACAACAAAGTCTAATTGAATATGTATAACTATAGTTGATATTTTTATTACTTTACTGTTATTTTAAACATAACAGTATTCTTTGCTGTTATTGTATATAAAATGTTTCTTTTTTTGTTTATGATTTATTCGTTTATTAGTTATTCTCATTACAAAATAGAGGATTGGTTGAATGGTGCATGTTCAAGTTATAAGCTACTCAAGTTTACTGCAGGTGCAGAGATGGAGTTCACATAGATCATTTATCTGCAAACTAAGTCACTCCATGAGACTGAGAAAACTGTTATCAGGAGCTGCTCAAATCAATAAATAACACTGTTGCGCATCTGATTACATATAGTTACAGCAATGTTTGTGATTAAACCATATTGTTTACTCAGACATTGTTAGAAAAATAATAATAATAAGTTACAAGCCTCACTGCATTTGGTGTTATGGTAGGATTGGGTGCAAAATTGTAAAATAAAATCATTCAAAAGATGTGAATTCAACTTGTGCACAAAACTGGAATATCACATTAAATAAAAAATGTGCATCTGATGAGTCAAAGAGAACAAATTCATCACTTTCTGATAAATTTGATTTTGTTCAGTAGGAGAAGTCACTGTTTGCCTTTTGTCTTATAAATTGCTGGAGTCTTAGAACACAGAGATGAAATTAAATAAACTTGTGTTTGGCGTTAGACCATTTTTTGCTCAAAACATTTCTGGGGAAGCAAGAACACTGAAGGATTTTGGTGATGGAGGGATTTTAGAATGACCAAAACAACATTTCAGATGTTGCGCAATGTGTTTGATGCGCCATCTTACTGCACTAATTTTTGTTATAAAATTGGGTCAATCTGGGCTTTTGAAAACACTATTGGTTGGGTTTGGGAAAGGAGGAGGTGTGTCAGCTGATCGATCAGACAGTCAGTCAGTCAAACAGTCAGTTAACAGCAGCCTCTGGTGCATTTAGAACAACATGCATGAATGGCATGATCTTAAAAAGCATACACAACTGTCACTGGTTGATTCACGAAAACAAAAACTGCAAAAAAAGTAGCTCCACGGACGTATTCAGTGCTTTACAGCAATGTATATTTTAGAATGTATGTTTTCAGAATGAGCCTGAGTTGGGATAAAAAAGTTTATCCTACTCAGTTTTTATGCACATTTTAAAAAATTATGCACATCTTGCCATTTTGATTAAGCATTTTTCCAATGTTCCCAAAAAATGTGCATTAAATAGGTGGATGGAAACATAACAACTAGTTTCTTTTTTGAATTCTGATATCATTGGAGTCTTGCATTTTCTGATGATTAGAATAAAATGATGAAAGCATTTCACAGGATGAAGCAAGTTAACACTGTGTGTTCTTGAGACAACTTTACTATCTTTTTTCCTAATTCTGCCATGTGAAGAGCTGATTAGCTGAACTTTCATGGCATTCTGTCACTGATGCCTTATGCAAATGTGTTCATCGTGGCCCTCATTGGACTTCATGTTCTGATCAGAAATAAAGCGACGAAGTGGAACAGGCACATTCATTTTCAGTGCTGGATACTTTTTCATTTCTTGCCATTTATTTCTGAGTGCACTTCAGTATAACCCTCCAGCACTCGCGCATTTAGGCTTTTTCTGTCTCTCAATTAAAAGTCAAACTTTATAAGTACGTCAGATGGGTCAATCTTTCGCTTGATCACCTGCTCCCTTCTGTTTGATGTTAAGAAAATCTCTCTGCACATTCTGTTCTCCTGTTCGTCCTACTTGTTTATTCATAAAGCCATTAATTTGACATGATGTCTCTGACTAAGGAGCCACTTCAACATATTCAATTCATTTGCTCTTTTATTCAAAGCGGATATCAAAAGCAAGTCATAAGAATGAGACTATTTATCACTGTGTTTGATGTTAAGAGTCATTACTTTACTTTAACTTAACCTCATAGATTGACAGCTGATCAATAAACTCACTACAGTTTGACAGAGAATGCAGCTGTTGGACAAAATCGATCTCTTTTGTATTTTGTAGTGCTGTGTTTATACCATATTAATCTGCTAGTGTTTGGTTTGCTTTGGCTTTTTAGGTGTTAATTATTGTGATCTCCCAATTGCAACTGAAATACTGGGAAGTCTCTCTAAACCAGGGCATCCCAAACTTTTCAGCCTGTGACCTATAAGATAACAGTGCCAGGGATTCGTGACTCCCAATATCCTCTGAGGTGGTTATAAATATACAAACTTTTCACGCAATGGTGCACAAACAAAAAATAAGCCCAAGTTAGGCCTCATTTCATTTTGGAGAACACCACTCAGGAGATCATCCTCCATCTTCAGCCATGGCCTGTATTTATTTTTAATCTATGTGAATGCCATAAGGTTTTTAGATTCAAGCTGGTGCCATGAAATCATTCTGCTGCATCTGACCTTATTGCTGTGTTTTTAATCTAACATAATGACCCCAGGGACATTATGTTTAATCTAACATATTGCCCCCCCCACCCCCTCATTATCCTGCGACCCCCCTGAGGTGTCCTGACCCCCACTTTAATAACCTCTGCTCTTAACTGATAGCATTTTATGCCGTTCAGCCTAATAATCTTAAAATGTGAGCAAAATAACCTGTTTTGTCATAACTTTAGACATTACGCTAGAGAATCATCAAATACTAGCTCTAAAGTATGTGTTTTTAAACACTAGACAGACAGACAGACAGACAGACAGACAGACAGACAGACAGACAGACAGACAGATAGACAGACAGACAGACAGACAGACAGATAGACAGATAGATAGATAGATAGATAGATAGATAGATAGATAGATAGATAGATAGATAGATAGATAGATAGATAGATAGATAGATAGATAGATAGATAGATAGATAAAGATGTTAGATATTAAATTATATTCGTCCTAAATGATAATATATTTTAGTTCTTTAAGTAGTTTTTTTTCTTTGTTTTCTTTTATTTGTTCTTAAACATTTTTACTTAAATGTTTGTTTGTTATTTTTAGAATATAAAAAATAATTTAAAAGTTATAATTTTTCAGATTTTAATATAATTTTTCACTTTAATGTTTTATATGATTATATAAATATTTTTTAATTTAATTATGTTTTATTAAATAAAAGAAGATTTTTTAATTAACTTTCCTGTTTACATTTGAAATCAATTATTCATTTTGCAAATTAACCGTGAGACTGTCTGCAAGAACAGTTCATTTGCAGTTCACCCTCATGATCTAGAGCAGGGGTTCCCAAACTTTTCAGCCCGCGACCCCCAAAATAACAATGCCAGTGACTCGCGACCCCCAATATCCTCTTAGGTGGTTATAAATACAGAAACCTTGCAAGCAATGACACAGACACACCAATTAAATTTGTGTCAGTGCTTTAAATGTGCCAGAAAGTATAACCTGATGTTATAAAATCAAAACGCATCTGACGCTATTGCTGCCTTTAATATAATGTAATTACCCCTGGGGTCGCAATCCAATAGAACTAGTAACTGTAAGCTACTATATAGTATATATTAACTATAAACGACTATTTTTATTTTCAGTATGGTTATGGATAAAATATGTTAATTCTTATGGTTTAATAAAAATAAATAGATTTTTGGAAATCACCAGGCGACCCCCCTTCATTGCCCCGCGACCCCTCGGGGGGTCCCGACCCCCACTTTGAGAACCACTGATCTAGAGAGCCAGTTGTGAACTTTGTGCTGCCCTGGTTTGCATGTTCCTGTCTGCATCTTTGTCCTGCAGTTTTAAACACACCCTGTCAGCGCTCTACACCTGTCGTCTCCATGTTGAGGAAACATTTGACTGCTGGCCACAGGCGATCCGACAGACCTCTGATATGTGCTGTGGAGAAGCTCCTGTTCTCCCTGTGAAGCCTGACAGAAGCACATCTTGTTCTGCCTTTGTATTTTCTTGCGTTATTGTTCACCAGTGCGGTTCCTTCGTTCTACTCGGTGTACAGTTCCTTCAGGGTCTTCCCTTATCCTTTATTTTCTCTAGACGGTGGACGTTCCTAATTCAAAATCACTATCAGACTGTTTTGCTAAAAAAACATTTCCCTCTGATATTACATCACATCTGTGGTACTTATCTGAAGGGTACATGATGGAGACAAAGCGTTCCCTTTCTATTTGCTATTCCTTCTGTGAACGGACAGAGTGCATTAATTCAGAGTTTCTTCAGACAGCCAGAAGACATTGTTGAGGAGTAGAGCTAAATCGTAAAGCTCTCTACAAAGTGAGTCATTCAACTCTTCTTTTAGTTATTGAAGAAAAAAAGGGAAAATAAACAATATTTAGTTGAATATGAAAGACCTGTTTTAAAAGGTGTTTATTGACATTTTATTGTAGTTTTCAGTGCAAATGGAAGGGTTAGTTAAACGGTTTGTGTACTCTTGTGTCTTCAGAACATATGTAAATTACAGCATTTGAATTAAACCAGAAATATTTCTTTTCCTCGACTGAATGTCTGTCCATCCAAAACTTTTCAAAATGTGCAAACGGACAACAACAACAAACATTGAAAAAATAAACATCAAGCTGAATGTGAGAGACCTCTTTTTGGACAAGATCATTTGTTGACAAATTTAATTGTAGTTTTCCATGCAAATGTAAGGGTTTGTTAAGGGTTTGATTACCTGCGTATGCATAAGAAGTCACAGATCATATGTAAATGAAGGTATTTTGAATTAAACTAGCGATATTTCAACACAATCTCACGGCAATTCGTAACTTTTTCATTTAGTGGCTAATTCGTATGAATTCGTACGATCTAATTTGTACAATTTAGTACGATTTGCTTATCCCCCAATGACGGTTGGGGTTAGAGGTGGGGTCAGGTGCCACGCCTCCTTTTTAAAATCGTACCATTTCGTACGACTGAACTCGTACGAATTCGTACGAATTAGCCACTAAACTGGCAAAACGTAAAATACTTACGTCTTCTCGTGAGATCAGGCTGGATATTTCTATTCCTTGGTTGAATGTCTGTTCACCCAAAACTCTTCAAAATGTGTACAAAGACAAAATAAAGGTGAAATAAACATGATTTAGCTGACTATGAAAGACTTTTGGACAAGATGATTATTAAAAAGGTGTTTGTTAACATTTTTATTGTAGTTTTCAATGTAAATGTAAGGGTTAGTTAAGGGTTTGTTTACCTGTGTGTCCTTAGGAAGTCACTGATCATATGTAAATGAAGGTATTTTGAATTAAATCAGAGATATTTTCCAGACTGAATGTCTGTCCACTGAATGTCTGAAATCCCAGACCTTATATAAATGAAGGTATTTTGAATGAAATCAGAGATATTTATATTCCCCAACTGAATGTCTGTCCACCTAAAACTCTTTAAAATGTGTATATGGACAAAAAATAAACAGGATTTAGCTGAATGGTAATACTTTATTTTGGAAGAGACGAAAGTCTGGATGAGTTTGGACTAGATGAAAATATTTCAAAGGTATTTGTTGACATATTTATTGAAGTTTTCCATGCAAATGTAACGGTAAGTCAAGGGCTCATTTATCCTTCTGTGCTTAAGAAATGACAGAAATGAAGGTATTTTTATTTAAATAAAAGAAATTTCTATTCCTTAATGAATGTATGTCCACTCAAAACTCTTCTAAATGTGTATACAGACAAAAATGAATAAGCATGGTTTAGCTGAATGTGATAGACTTCATTTTGGAAGAAATGAAAGTCGGAATGAGTTAAGACGAGATGGAAGTATTTGAAAGGTGTTTGTTGACATTTTATTGTAGTGTTCAATGCAAATGTAAGGGCTAGTTAAGGGTTTGTTTACCTGCGTGTGCTTAAGAAATCACAGATCATACGTAAATGAAGATATTTTGAATTCAATCAGAGATATTTCTATTCCTCTACTGAATGTCTGTCCACCCAAAACTCTTCAAAATGTGTATATGAACCAAAAATAAAATGGAATAAACATGATTTAACTGACTATGAAAGACCTCATTTTGAATAGGATGATTATTTGAAAAGTATTTGTTAACATTTTTATAGTAGTTTTTGAATCATATGTTAAGCATCAACAAATAGTTCATTCATCTTTTCAGCATTAACTCTACATTAATAGATGTTAGTAAGCAGTTGATAAAGCTACAAATGCACTATTTTTTGACTTGTGAATGATGTGCTTAATGATTGTAATTTTCATACTTTGTCAATGATGATTTTTTTTTAATACTAAATTAAGTATTGCATTATTTAACAAACAGTTATTTATTAACACAATCAGTCAATGATTGATAAACTAATAAAATGAACCTTTTATTCAGCATATCTTATTATTCAGGCATAAAATAACATTTACATTGTATGTTAATAAATGCTTTATTAACTCAACTTTATGCAGTTTTGTGACTAGTTATGTTTAGTAGGTCTCTTATATATTATGCAATGCTTAATTTAGTGATGAAAAATAAAGATGAAAGTATGAAAATACAATCATTAAGCTTATATACTGTAGTTCAAGAATACTGCATTTGTTTGTATGTATAAACTGCTTATTAATGTCTATTAATGTAGAGGTAATGGTTAACAAATGATAAATTAACTTTTTTGATCACCAGCCACTGTGGCTAGTAGATTTCCAACACTCGCCTTTTTCACTAGCCACACTTTTCTTGTTCTGAAAATATATTTTATATGCATAAATTTGACTTTGACATGCTAAAATAACTGGATTTAGATGTTGTGTTATGTCCACATGGCTTCTCATTCATTTAACATCTTGTGTGTATTGTGTATTAGCTTGCTCAGTGTGCATGGGCAAATGGGTTGTGTCACAATGCAATCAGTTTTTTATTTCACATTTTCTGGGACTTTTCAGGGCTCAAAATTAAGGATTTACCAAATTTATCTTTGACCACACCAAATAAGTAGCTCTTAGCCACAATTTTTTAATGTGTCAAAACAAGGAAAATACAGCTGTATATGTGCAATTTTTAATAAAAAAAAAAAAAAAACTTGTCTTTAAAAAAACATTACATTTAAAAAATTATTATTTTCATGTATCTAATATATGCACAATAATCTGTCCTGGCTAAAAGTCCCAGATCACCAGTTAAATACACATAAACGGGGAGTAATCTCCCATTAAAGCAATGCTATTATGAATATATAATTAAACCATATTAACAAAAATAACTGTAAGCAAAAGAAAGCAGGTGAAACATGCTGTGCACACGGTTAATGTTAGGCCTACTAATATTCTCTTCTAAGAATAACTAAAATAAAAGCAGCAGGACTGTGGGTGTACGATCATCACTCTTTGTCCAGTTTATTTCGAAGAGAACCAATCGCACCGTAAATATTAATCATATTCACATGTTGTTTTTTCAAAGTTCAAACATTTAATTCCATTTTTCATACTTCTTTATCAAGTGAAGTGAAACCAAACTAAACCCAAACTCAAAACCCCAACCCAAAACAAAACCAAATAAAAAATAAAAATATAGTGACAGTGAATACTTTATTTCTGAAGAAAAAAAATCCAAGTAAAAGTATCACAATTTAGTTGAAAAACAATACTTGAGTACTGTAACAAACTTACAGTATTTGTGACGAGTTTATTTCATTACTGGATCTCTTTGTGAACGTTTCACGATTTTGAGTAGAGTGACAGAAATATCTCAGATTTGATGATCAAAAGTCCTATTGGTTTGGAAGGAGGTAAGAGTGAGTAAATTATATCAATTTGAGTTGACTTGTATCCTCTTTCAGGTCACTGTGGAAAAACATTTGCCATCTTGAGGCGGTTTTTGAGCAGTCACGTGCCCAGAACTGACTGGCTGTTGATTGTGGATGATGATACTCTAATAAGGTAAGGCTTGTGTGCGTGCAAGCCACATACGTAAAATTGGTGGTGTTTAGACCAATTTAAGCATTGGTGGGAGGCATAATGTGCGTGTTTCTCACAGCTTGCCCAGACTGCAGGCCTTGCTGAGCTGCTATGAGTCCAGTGAGCCGCTGTGTCTGGGAGAGCGGTATGGTTATGGACTGGGTCAGGGAGGATACAGTTACATCACTGGTGGTGGAGGGTGAGTGAAGGATTCATTAGCATACTGCTTCTTGGACATTTATATGAAATTGTATTTAAAGTCTGTGAGAACTGGAGGTTTCTACCGACTGTACTTCAGTATTGTGACATATTTCCATTTTAAATTGGATATTGAATGGATACTTGAAAACGCTTAATAATAACAATGAAACCTTTAAAGTCATGTTGTGAGCTCCTTGACTGCAAATTAAATTGTAATTATGTTTTATACCCGCTCAAATAAACTCAAATTATTATACAGGTCAGTTTGTACATGAAAATGGTGTTCCACAAACCTTTTAGTCACAGAAATTCCAGATGTGTCTGTGTAAATATTATTTTTCACAGACAGATATATTAAAATGACTATTTATTTCTTTATAAATATTTATCTTTCATTTTTTGTCTGTACATACGATATTTAAAATCGAAGGAAAAATGATGAGCCCTCCTGTGAAATTTTGATTCTTTTTCAAATATCTCCAAGGTGATGTTAAACAGAGGAAGACATTTTTCAAAGTATTTCCTATAATGTTTTTTCTTCTAAAGATAGTTGCATGTCTACCTGGAATAGTTGGAATGTTTTTTCATTCTCTTTAAGGTTTGCTGTACTTGTTTTTTTCTTTACTTTTTATCCTAGTTATTTTTGTAATCTATATCCAAAATAATGGTACAGTATGTTATAATAACTATTGGATTGGTTTGTTGAATACCATAATGAAAAAGATCAATGTTATATATAAAGTATATATATAAAACAGTGGAAGCCAGAATTATTAGCCTCCCTAAATTATCAGCTCCCCCTGTTTATTTTTTTTCTCCCATTTTCTGTTTAACGGAGAGAATATTTTTTCAACACATTTCTAAAGATAATAGTTTAAATAACTCATTTCTAATAACTGATTCATTTTATCTTTGCCATGATGGCAGTAAATAATATTTTACTAGATATTCTTCAACACACTTCTATACAGCTTAAAGGGACATTTAAAGGCTTACCTAGGTTAATTAGGTTAACTAGGCAGGTTAGGGTAATTAGGCAAGTTATTGTTTAATGATGGTTTGTTCTGTAGACTATCGAAAAAAATATAGCTTAAAGGGGCTAATAATTTTGTCCTTAAATGGGTTTTAAGACTTTTTGGCTTAGTCCCTTTATTATTCTGGGGTTGCCGCAGCGGAATGAACCACCAACTTATCCAGCATATGTTTTTCACAGCGGATGCAACCAGCTGCACCCCATCACTGGAAAACATCCATACACGTATACATACACTACTGACAATTTCACTTATCCATTCACCTGTAATGCTGTCTTTGGAGTTGTGGGGGAAACCAGAGCACCTCTCTGAAAACTCACGCAAGCATGAGAAGAACATGCAAACTACACACAGAAATGCCAACTGGCGATCATGCTACCTACTGCTTTTTTAGGGTAAATTTTATTATCCCCCTCATGATTTATGTATTTTTATTTTTATTTTTTTCGATTTGATAGTAAACACACTACTATTGTCCAATTAGTAAACCTAATTAACCTAGTTAAGTGTTTATATTGAATAGTAGTATCTTGTAAAAAAATTAAATACAATTTTGTATAAAAAGTTTACTTAAGTAAAGTATTGTATGTATGCTCATTATGGCAAAAAGAAATGTTTGGAAGTTTAAAGTTATTAAAATTCCACTTAAAATTTGTTGAAAAGAATCTTCTCTCCGTTAAAGAACACTTGGAAAATACTTTTACAATCATTCAAATTTGACATGAGGGCTAATAATTTTGCCTTCAACTGTGAGCGAGTGCTAGTACTGTACCATTTTTTTTTTTTTACTAACATTAAAATAATATATATATATATATTTTTGAATCTCTTGACAAAAAAAAAGACAGTAGTTTAGGTTAAAGCTGTAATGTGCTTTAGGGGGAAATCTATTTACCAGTTGTAATTACATTTAAGTAAAACATCTGTATACTGATGATATCCCCCCAAAAAAAGAAGCAGCAGTTTTACTAACTAGTATCTCCACTTAAAAAGCATGCAGGAATATATTCTGGATTCTTATATTATATTAATATTTAATTTATTATAACAGCACTCACAATTTGAGAGTCAAAATAGGAGCCTTTGAGTCAAAAAGCTTCTAAATCACTGGCTTCCATCCCCTAAATTTTGCTGTTCCTGTTACATCACATATTATGACTAATGGTACAATATGAATGCAAACAGGTAAAAGCTGCAACGACTGATGACAGAGGAACATTACATTTCACTTTGGTGACAACAGTGTGTGCAAACCACAATTTAAAACCTAAGCTTTCTAATTTCACCCCCTAAAGATACACAGACCACATGCTGTGCAATTAGCCAGTGTATTTTGGAAACAACAGATGAGTTTACCATAATTGGGTGTGTGTGTGTGTGGTTCATTTACGTTTTACAAACCCTGTAGTAGTTTTTAAAATGGTGTTTAAAAAATAATAACTGCTTTTATTCTAGCCGAAATAAATCAAATAATACTTTCTCCAAAAGGACAAAATATTATCAGACATACTGTGAAAAATTCCTTGCTCTTTTAAACATAATTTGGGAAACATGTAAAAAAAAAAAAGAAAAAAAATTCAAAGGGGTGATAATAATTCTGACTTCAACTGTATATGGTTTTTGTTTTATATTTATACAGTATATTAAAATAAGCAAAAGGACTTGCACATATTGTCTAGTGGCCACTTGGGAAAACTGCCGGTGCTCCAGCTGACCAATGTTTTTGATTGGCCAGCAGTGGTTAATTTAATTTTTGTGAGTGTGTGTTTGTTTGCAGGATGTTATTCAGTCGAGAGGCTGTGGTCCAGCTGTTGTCCAGCGGCTGTAACTGCTACAGTAATGATGCTCCTGATGATATGGTGTTGGGCATGTGTCTCAATTCTCTCAGAGTCCCTGTCACACACAGTCCACTCTTCCACCAGGTAAACAAAAACACACACACACACACACACACACACACACACACACACACACACACACACACACATGCAGTATAACTAATAAACAGTAAATGTATTGCAAACAAACTATCAAATAAATACATAAAGGAATTTTATTTGAATAATAATCAGTCAATTTTTTTATTAAGCTCTCAGAATATTTTTAAAATATGTGTACAATCGTGTACAAGTATAATACTTCTTGCCTAACTATCAAATTACCATTGAAAAATAAAACAATGAATTCATTGTTTTTATTAGTTTATTAATTTTTATTAGTTTTTATTTTATGTTTACCTAAATTCTTAGGAGTGTTGCAGCATTTTCTGTAGTAATGTAACCAAATGTAAATTGTTTTCACAAATAAATATTTTTGTACACATGCAAGGTCGCCTTGCTGTAATTACAGCTAACATAAATATGAATAATAATAATTTATCATTTATAATGAATTTTATTTCAGATTTTCCCAAAGCATCAGAATGTTTACAACATTTTCCACAGCAGTGTGATTTAATGGTATACCTGTAAATTGTTAGTTTACTATAATTGAATGCTTTACCTGTTAACATAGTGTTGCCTATCTATTATTCATTCATTTATTCATTTTCTTTTTGACTTATTCCATTTATTAATCAGGGGTTGCCACAGCGGAATGAACCACCAACTTGTCCAGCATATGTTTTAGGCAGCGGATGCCCTTCCAGCTGCAACTCATCACCCATACACACTCATTCACACACATACACTACGGACAATTTAGCTTACCCAGTTCAACTATGGCACATGTCTTTAGATTAACCCGAAGCACCACAAGGAAACCCACACAAATCCAATGCTTTTTTATTGTATGTAGTTTCAAATGAAATGATTACCCTAGTCATTATTGCTTTTATTACTATTACCATAAAAAGAAAAATAATACTAGTAATAATAATAATAATTAATATTAGAGTGGGGTAATAAAGCTTAAAATTCATCTTTAAATCACTGGAATAATTATTATTTTATATTATAAAGTACTTTTGTACAGTTGTTTTATAGTGCAAAAACATTTCACAATTTGACAATTTGTACTATATTTTTGATTAAATAAATACAGCTTTGATGAGCAGTATAAGCTTATTTTTTTTATTAAAATGTATATAAAACTGTCCCACCTGTGGAACTTAAGGTGGTTTTATCATTTTGCCACAAAAGTATACAGAGGTACAAAGCATGTACTGTCCAGCAGACACACAAAAAACCCTTCAGTATGTGAAGATTGTCAGCACATAGTGTATTCCTGGCTCTTTTTTTTTGGCCAATAATCAAAAGGGACAAAATGTGTAGCCAGCACACAAGGTGTCCCAATACCTGAGTCATTTTTTTTCAATGGTCTTGCATTACATGTCTTTTCGATCTTGTAAACTCCACCTGTTTGTAAGCACTGACTTTAAACAAAAACAAATGTTCTAATCCCGATAACACAACCTTCTGTATGCCCTCTAATTAAAAGTGCCGGTCTTTGAAAGAAACTTGTTCATGTTCATTATGAGTAATTTCCAGACAAGAAGTAATTGCTTGTAATAATGCCTGCTCTGTCATTTCCAAATTCATCTTCTTCACTGACCTGGAAGAAGCAATTACTAAACAATTGATCCTAAAAGCGGTCTCAAGAGAGTTGGCAGGTTTTCACAACAAAACTAGCTAAACGGTTGATCAAAACTAGCCCAATATCAAAACACAAAACACCCCACCACCCATTTGTAAAATTGATATTTTACATTATGCATAATTTGCAGTTTGTTATTTGAAAATAAGCATATATAAAAATATACAATTAAATATCATTATTCATATTATCATTTTAAAAATACCTAAATATCTATTATGCCCTTTTTTTACAAGATGTAACAGAAGTTTCTGATGTTCCAAGAGTGTGTATGTGTCGTTTCAGCTCAAAATACCGCGCGCATTTCCTTTTTGTATAACTCTTTGAAACGGCCACTTTTAGGCTTTCATCCAAATTCTGCCATTTCGGTGACTGTCACTTTAAATTCAAATGAGATTGTCCTCTTTTTAAAAAGAGGGTGTGGCTACAAACACCTAAGCATCAGTTTCGAAACGGGACTAATGTATTCTCTGTGAAAACTGCAAATGTCAAAAGAAATGGCTCTGAACAAGGGAGTCTATGAAGACTGGTGTTCATCATGAAACTGACATTATCTTCTGCAGGTATGGTGTGAAAACTCACTCAGGGCTGTCTATGCTAATGAGGAAGAGTTTACCACTAATAGGCAGGAGAATGTCCCATCATACAAAATCCACACTCACACACCTGGCCCAGCACACAGATGAAGCTTGTGAGGACTGCAATCAAGGGGGATCTGGGCCAGGTGTGTGAGTGCAAAAAATGATGGGATTTGTAGTTCATTTCAGTGGCAGAATTGTAGTCCAGTTGATAGTGCTTGTTTTCCAGTGATCAGCAAGGCCTAGATTGCTGGTGATCATGATAATATTAGTCCGACCATATGAGACTACTAGAGTTACTAACTTCCTATTATTTGGCACATTACTTTGAAACCAAGATAGATTGAACCCATATTTCTCTCATAAAAGCAGTTGCACTTGTAAAACATAAAAGTTTGGTTACACTGCACTGCTGTTATTTATGTCAATACTTGAGATTGCTGGTGATTGTGATAAAACACGGCAAAACAAGGAATTGCCCCGTAATGCTTAATAGTCTGGGTAATTAGTCCTCACAAGCTTCAGGTGTGTATCTGCAATTAAGGAGGATCCATACCTGCCAACACACTGTTTTTCAAGGGAGTCTCCTGTATTTCAGACCAATCTCTTGCCACCCTCCCGTTTTGTTGTTTCTCCCGGAAAACTCCCATAATTCCAACTACCCCCCTATCATGGATCTCAACTTTTTGGTACAGTCTATAACAACCCCGGATTACCGACTTTGATATAGTATCTGTAGTATCAAATCGCATAGTATATAGAAGCTCTGTGCCAGGTATGTTAGTGCAGGGAATGATGGTATATGTAGTTACTTAGTTCATGTTTTCCAGTGATCTGCAAGGCCTACATCACTGGTTCCCAGACTTTTTCTTTGGGACCCCCCCATGAACATATACAAACATTGGAGCCCCCCCCCCCCCCCCCCCCCCCCCCCCCGCCCCGTATAAATACACATGCACGCACACACATCCGTATGTGTATGTGTATATATATATACTGTATGTGTGTGTTTGTGTAATATTAGTATATAAAATGTATAGAAAATATAAATGAATCAGTTTTAACTTGTCTTGGCCTTCAATAAAACCAAAATTTAGGTAGGCTTTGTCATACTGTCTAATCTTTATCTTCGCCTCTGAAGAATCACTGCATTTACGTTTCTCTGCTATTTTTGGTTTGATTTTGCCTTTACGACACGTTGACAAGCACGTTGCGCGAGTGAGCTAAATTTAAATAATTATTTAAAGTTATTTGTTTTAATTGTTTATACTATTATGTTGGGATTTTAAGCGTGTGTTTTAATTTTTTTTGTTTTGTTTTTGGTACTTAAAAATACATATATAATATTGAAGCATTTTTATGCCTTTTTCTACCTCAACACTTATCCTCTCCCGCTCCCCCCTTGTGAACTCTGGCGCCCCCCCTTAGGGAGGGGGCAGATCCCAGGTTGGGAACCACTGGCCTAGATCACTGATGGTCATGACTAATATTTATGCCTGATATTTATTTTTGTATTCTCTCTCAGGCTCGTCCGGAGGATTACGCGAGGGACTTTTTATCCCACCAGACCCCGATTTCCTTCCACAAACACTGGAATATAGACCCTATAGCGGTGTTTAACAAGTGGCTGAAGAACGAAAAACATACAGAAGGACTACAGAAAAGCACTAAGGAGGAATTATAGTGTTTGTGCGCAGATGTTTGTCTGGTCTGGTGTGTGAAAGTGTGTCATTGTGCGTCTCTCTTTGTTATATATATATATATGTTTTCTATATTGTGAATCTTGCACAGACATGGATGAAAGGTGCCTTCTGGTCTGTATGAATGTCTTTAAATGTTTGTTTTGTTTTGGATGGGGAGGTGCATGTTGGAAAACTTAAATATTTATATCCCACGGTTATCGCAACCTGTGCAAGGTTATTTGTACCGTAGGTTGTTTTTAAACATTTTGTTTTCTAAAAGATTTGTGTGGAATTATTCGATGAAATTTAAGATAAACTTCAAATCCCGTTGCCTTAAATCAGTTTTGCTGTGTCTTGATTTTAGTAATAACCGAAAAAACGACTGCCTCATAATTAAACCTACCGTTATGAAACTGAAGTACCACAGGTAAGGTTAATTTATTCTCACACAGAGCCAGAAATGGGAAGAAAATACCTAAATGAACGAGCGAGAGGAACACTAGTATCTGGAAGTTTATAATGTTGTTTCTTAGCTGTTTGGGAGCTAAAGGGACATGAAAAGTTTGTTGTCATTTACTCACTCTTTTCTTGTTCCAAACCTGACGTTTGACTCTTTCTTTTGTTGAACACTAAAGATGTTATGAAGAAAGCTGGAAACCTGTAACCATTGACAGCCATAGTATGTTTTTCCTACAATGGAAGTCATTGGTTACGGATTTTCTTCCAAATATCTTCTTTAGTGTTCAAAAGAGGCGGTTTATTCTGCAGTGGTGACCCCAGATTAATAAAGGGACTAAATAAAATAAAGGGCCAAAAATAAAATGAATGAATGAGTGTTCAAAAAAAGAAAGTTATAAAGGTTTGGAATCACTTAAAGGTGAGTAAATTGTGAGTAAATTTTCATTTTTATATGATCTATCGCTTTAACATGATGTAGATGTCAGCGCCAATGGTGTGGGGATTATTACATCAACACATGCACTCCATTGCTCACGGTGACCAGAGTTCGATTGCCGCCTCAAGGTCGTATGCCGATCCTTCCCCTTTCTCTGCTCCTCATGCTTTCCAGTCTATACTCTCTACTGTCCAATCCATTAAAGGTGAAAACCCCCCAAAATAATAATTATTTAAAAAAAGCATGATGATTAGATTATTTACTTGATGAAACTGTAAGGTCAAATGTGTAATTTTTATACGTGTAATAATGACTGAATCCAAACAGTTTCCTAAACACACTATTTACATGGTCAGACTGGTTTTACAGCCTCAAATTGACATCCATTTATTCCATTCAAACTGTCAATACTCATACAATAAAATCAAAATGGCTTCAAATGTAAAAAAAAAAAAAAAAAAAAAAAGCCTTTTGGTGGAAATTTTAATTGGAACATTTTTTTATGAATGCTAATGTACAACACAGCATTCTAATCAGCATCGTTGCTAAATATAAATGTCAACTATGCAACTATGCATTGATTAAAATGAATAATTCAGTTTACATTTTGTTTATGATGAATAAAACATAGCAGAGATAAATATCCTGGCCTGGCTTGTCTGCTCAGCAGTTTATCTGAGCTGTGCATTACTCAAAAAGATTTGAAATTTAAATCCATCCCATATGGATGTGACCATGCACAACTACTGTAAAATCCTTGTGCTACGGTTTGCTTCAAAAAGTAGTGAGCGTAAAGCAAATGAGCTCTGTGTCTGACAACCTGATTACACCGACTGATGGAAATTTGGTTGAAAGTGTGGTTGGATGAATGGATGGATGGATGGATGGACATAAGAAAAGGTGGATGGATGCACAGACAGAAAAGGTAGATGAATGGGTGGCAGGATGGATAGCTGGATATAATGATTGATGGATGGGTGGATGAATAAATGGATATTTAAACAGGAGGATGGATGCACAGACAGAAATTTAGATGAATGATTGGCAGGATGAAAAGCTGGATATGATAATGGATGGATGGACAAATGGACGTTAGAACAACTGGATGGATGCAAAGACAGATGAATAGGTGGCAGGATGGATATCTATAATGATGGATGGATGGATGGATGGATGGATGGATGGATGGATGGGTGGACAAATGGATGTTAGAACAGGTGGATAGATGCACAGACAGAAAGGTAGATTACTGTGTGGCAGAATGGATAGCTGGATATAATGATGGATGGATGGATGGATGGATGGATGGATGGATGGATGGATGGATGGATAAATGGATGAATGGATGGGTGGATGGATTGATGGATGGATGGATGGATGAATGGATGGACAAATGGATGTTAGAGCAGGTGGATGGATGCACAGACAGTAGATGCATGGCTGGAAGGTTTGATAGCTAAATATAGTTATGGATGGACATTTGAAAAGGTAAATGGAGGCACAGACAGAATGATAGATGGATGGGTGAATAGATGTACATAGAAAAATGAATGGTCAAGCAGATGACAGTTTTTCTCCATTGGTTTGGCTCATTTCTTAAAACAGAAATTACATTCTCAAAACAACATGGACAAACCTCCAAACCACTTGGCAATTCTTCACAACAGAATTGAATTTCTTATTCATTTCATCAAATTACAAATGTCTGAGTATATATTTGCAAATGATTTAGTACAGATAGCCTACATTTAGCACAATTTCCAAGTGAATAGACCTTGTTGATCTAAACTTTTGGACGGATGAATGAAGGGATGAATGGACAAAAGAATGGTTGAAAGGATGGATGGCTGGATAGATAGACATTGAAAGATGGATAAAAACATAGTCAGGCAGAGATGTAAAGATGGATAAAATGGTGAACGGATGGACAGAGAGCAAAAAGAGACTAAATGAATAGAATGGTGGCTGAATGGATGGATAAAATTATGGGTGAATGGACAAACTGACGGATGGATGGATGGATGGATGGATGGATGGATGGATGGATAGATAGATAGATAGATAGATAGATAGATAGATAGATAGATAGATAGATAGATAGATAGATAGATAGATAGATAGATAGATAGATAGATAGATAGATAGATAGATAGATAGATAGATAGATAGATTTGGAAGGGAAACGTTTTCTAACTCGTAAGACTAAGCGGTTGCAACCGTTCACAGGTCACATAGCAACCATTCAAGATGAGACTGACGCACAGAAGAGTTAGCGCGCTCTCTCTCTTCCTCTCTCCCTCTCGACAAACTTTTGTGTCGGGCTTTCACCTGTATCGCCTTAAACTGACTCTATGGGGAGATACAGACGTTTGTGCTGCTTTAGAACTGCACGTGGACCTCTGCTTTGCGTGTAAATTCGCACTAAACCGCGCACTCGTTTATCTTCCTACTATTACCACAGTAGTGTGCACATTTAACTGAAGAAGTCTTGACTGACACCAGGATTTTTAGGAACCCAGTGGTTTGATAAACGTTATTTGACTCGTGTGGGCATGACTGGCACGACGCCACAATGAGGTCGCTTCAGTCTGCTGCGACCGCGTCTGCACTGGAGTTATGTTTGATACTTTTCACTACATCAATAACAACAGCCAAAGGTAAGAAATTATTTCTTTCTATTTTTCAGAGTCGGGTTATTTTTAAAAAGCTGTTGGTTGGTTTTTCAATTATTAGCTTATCGTTTTACTTTATTCACTAAACACTATCTCCCATTGAATCTCATATTAGCATAACGTTAGCCTACGTTAAACTTAAGCATCAATAAATACAAACATTTGTGATATAAATAAAGTAACTAAAGTTCAACCTGTTCAGTTATTTGTAAGAAATATGCTGCTTTATATCTTTACATATTAAATACTGGCTATATTTCATATCTCGAATAATATTTTGGCTATTCTTAATCTCTTGAACCATAATATAAAACTTACACATTACATAAAACATTAATTCTTCAAATCAAGTCAAATTCGTGTTTTATTTGTTTATTGTTTTTTCTATTTCTTTAATAGAAATGTTATTGTTAAAGAACAGGTAGGACCTTTGGGAGGAAATAGGAATAAATTGTAAATTCTATACTCCAATAAAACATATTTCTTTTATGAAACCCGAGGAAACATTTAGATCAGGATGGGATTTTAAGATTGCGTAATGTGTTACATTTTGAGATGAATAATAGACATCGGTCATCTATTATTTTAAGCACTCTTTACTGTATTGGGGAGCAGATCTATCCCAAACAGAAGTGTATACCAAACTGATTTAAGTGCAATAAATAAAATTCTTTCTTTATGAATAGTCTTTACCAGAAAATTATATGAAGTAAAGTATCACAGCCCATGGGTTTGTTGGGATTTTTTTGCAAAATCACTGTACTCTTTATCACTGCTCATGGCAATGTTGCTGTGAAGTGCTCCTGCTGATCTCTTAAAAAACAGGTAAACTGTTTCAAATTGATTTTCAAAATATATGATATGGATAAAAAGCAATAAAAAAGCACCAAAGAGCACTCTGATATAACCTGCTAAGAAATGTTCTCTTTACGGTTTTGAACAGGTAACCCAAAATGTTTTTTTTTAAGGAACCTTCATTTTAAAATGAATTTTGGGTAACACAAAAATAGGAGATATTTGCATTTTTCAGCTCTCATATGCACAGTGCTTAGCATAAATGAGTACACCTCATTTTGAAAATTCATATTTTAAAAATTTCTTATTGAAAATGGGTAATATATATTGGTGCATTTGAACAAAACAAATTTATTTATTTATTAACATAATATCTTAGTCACAGAACATCAATGGAAAGGTAATACATTTAAATTCATGCAAAATATTGCAAAAAGAAAAATACAAACTACAACATTTCAACAAAATTGTAAATATTTTTAGTTTCACTTGATTCTTGCTATTTTTGATTTCTTTGTATTTAATATTTTTCCCTAATATACATTTGCACTATTAATTTTTGGACCGTTATCGTAAGCTATTTTGTTAGATTAGCTCCAGATTTGGCTTCGGTACTGACTAAACTATGCACACATATAATATTGTAAAGCGTCCTATAGAAAATATAAGTTTAATGGGGTGTATTCATATACTGAGCATTGCATATACCTGCCTAATGTTCTCTGAAGCATGAGCCACTATGCGGATGAGTAAGAGTCATCTAAAGCTCAAAGGAAATTTATTTGTGACTGTCTGTTGCTAGTTCGTGTGGAAAGTGTTTAGAAGTGTATTCGTAGATTACATTGTCTATTACTAAACAAAAACTTAGATCATTTCATAATTGTACTTGTGATTCATGTTTTTTCACATATGGAATAGCATTGTATATAATTGATTAAATATCTTCATGTAATTACATCTGTAAATAATATCTGCAATTACAATTTTTAAATTAGACTGTTAACCATCACTTACACCTTTACCCATGCTTAAACATACCCATAGCACCAAATCTGTCCCTAACCTCTCCCGTATCCCACATCAAGATCATGAGAAGTGTTCTTCACTGCATTACAAACATGCTAAGTGCATTGTATTTATTTTGCAAGTACATGTCTATAAGGGCATGACCTAACATGAAGGAGGACCAATAGTTGTTCTTGTGTTTATATATATATATATATATATATATATATATATATATATATATATATATATATATATATATATATATATATATATATATATATATATATATATATATATATATATATATATATATATATATATATATATATATATATATATATATATATATATATATATATATATATATATATATATATATATATATGTAGAACTACATTTTCAGCTCTTTATTTTGTATCGGGTGTTCTGCATGGGTTTGGAACAATTCTCCCAGATGATCGTCAAGGAACCATAAAGAATGTTCTGGAAAGGGATCTTGGTTTTCTCTGTGATGAAACAACAAAACAATATTGACTTAGAAACCCCAGGCTTCTAGAGGTGATGTTGACTCAACAGTGACTGAAAGTTGGAAGGTACTGAGCCTGTGGCTGTTCTTTGTGCAACCCTAACTGTCATATGAAATCATTTTTAGAGGCTTGATTGTGCATAATGTACTTATAATAGAATTCATTTCACTAAGATGGAAGAATCTAAACTTCTCTACTCATCCTACAACCTGTCCTCTTGAGCCATTCTTTCATACATTACATTGTGCAAACCATCACCCCCATTCACACACCACAAAAATTTTCCCAACACATTGAAGCAAGCTCTAGTAACCCCACTGCTCAAGAAACCATCACCAAACCCTTCACTCGTAGTAAGCTACTGAGCGGTCCTTCTCCTTCCATTTGTAACCAAAACTCCCAAACAAGTCGTTTTCACCCAAGTATCATCATTTCTTACACAGAAAAATGAGCAGTCATTCAACAGAGACTGCATTGCTGTCAGTCACTGAAGCCCTGTGTGATGCAGAAGCTAATTACAGAATGTCTGATTTGATTTTGTTGGATTTGTCTGGCACCTTTAAATCATCAGATTCACTTCTGGCCAATGGTTTAAACCGTATACTTACAATCATCTCTTTCAGTGTTGCCTAAAGGGATGAGGCACTACAGTATACTGTATATATCCACACCTCTTCAGCTCATAATGGGGGTCTCCCAGGGTTCAATTTTTTTCCTTTCCTTTTGTACATTTACATCAGATTACAGGGGAACATCATTCAGATATGATTTCTCATACCATTGTTATGTATAATGCTTAACCATTAGGAAACGTCTTAAGACTCAGCTTTTTACCATTGCTTTTAACTTAGGATGATCATTTTGTTAACTTTTTTATCTTATGGTTCATATTTTTATTGTTTTGTTGTATCTTTTTATTGTTGTGCTGTTTCTGCTATTGTTAATTTAAATCTAAGAAAATCGCATTACAAATAAAATGTATTATTATTATTATTATTATTATTATTATTATTATTATTATTAATTATTATTATATACTAACAGGGTTCATACGTTCATGACAAACTTGAAAAAGTCATGCAATTCTGACATGGCATTTTCCAAAAGTTATGGAAAAACAGAAAAACCCACAAAGTTTTGGAAAAGTAATGGAAAACAAATATCTGTATACTTGAAGATAGGTTATTTACTTCTTTTCTGTCCTTGGCCAATCACATTGTCACACAACCAGCGATCGCTTTCCAGAGATCGCTGGTTCTCACACGAACTTCAAGACTACACTTCCACATTTCCCAGGACTACATTTTCATACATGCACTGCTCCCAGACACCCATGCTCATTCATCTAGCTTGATTGCACACACCAGCTGAACCTTGTCATAGTCGTAGGGGAAACGGTTAAGCTAGCTGGAGCAGGTGATGTGGATGGTCGAACAAAGCCCTTCTCCAACTAGCTTAGCCGTTTCCCCCACAACTATGACAAGGTTCAGCTGGTGTGTGCAATCAAGCTAGATGAATGAGCATGGGTGTCTGGGAGCAGTGCATGTATGAAAATGTAGCCCTGGGAAATGCGGAAGTGTAGTCTTGAAGTTCGTGTGAGAACCAGCGATCTCTGGAAAGCGGTCGCTGGTTGTGTGACACACATACTCTCACATTTTTAGTTTGGTGTAAGCATTATCTACATCAATTTAACATAGATGTAAATATAATTGGAAGCTAAATAGATTGTTGCGTGTTTAAGATATGCAAAACAAGCACTTAGGGATTGTCTGAGGGCTCCCAGTGGTCTTTGAGCACAGCACAGGGCACCTGAGAGTTTGCTTGTTAGCAAAATGTTAGCTCCTTAGTGATGGTCCTACATGGGCAGCACTCACTTAGCCCCCAGAAAGCCCTCACTAGACTTGCACATGTCCTAGCTCTTTGAAAGGGACTACAGATAATCTATGCAAATGTAAAATAATGCAAATAGAAATAAAACCTACCCAATTGTTACTTTAACCCCTGTGGAAAATATGTTTGGTGTGCTGTATATAATTGAAGATCTCTCTTAACAAATTGACATATGCCAGTTGCATTTCTAATGTCGAATAGGAAAAGAGCATGGGCCTGAAAAAAAAAGCTGCTTCGAGCTCAATCCATTTGTAACTAGTTAAGGCTACTCAATCAGAGTGAGTCCAAAGTGTTGGGCCATACCTGGGCTAGACCACACTGGGCCTGTTTAGATTTGGTGTGGGCTAGTCACAACCCTCCTTGCCCGCAAAAAGCCAGCATGAACCCTTCAGGGGCATGCTTGCAAAGACAGCTATTTTTAAAGTTTTAAGCAGTTAATTTAGTGATAGTTTTTTCAGACCGTCTCAACCTGGTAAAGAGAGATCTCCTCATCTTCCCTGGCTGCTCAACAATCTCATCTAGCTAGGATCATTAAAAAAGTTCCCATCCACTTTGGATATGTATGGTCAGGTTTTTTTTATGACAGCTGACCGTCAATGCAAAACAGCGTAAAGTTGGTGCTAGGGCTGCACAATATATCAGCATCAATATGGCAATGTGCACATCCGTAGTCACATTGCAGGATGTGCGTTGTTGAGTTGGGATTATAATTAACTAAAAATCATCAATAATAATCAAATTTGTTGAGTCATTGTGAATTTCTACCGTAATCTATTAGTGGTAAAGTTTTTAAGCAAATTTAAATCATTTGGGAGCAAGAAATCATTCAATTGTAAAATGAAGACTAGTGTTATTTTAGATTTAATAATTGATTTTCTTTACCTCAATATTGTAATATTCCACCCAAAAAACATAGGCCACTGTTTATTTCATTTTTATCAGTGCTTTAATTTTTAAACTATATTTTTTAAATATACTTTTGGATATTTTATGCAGATGCACTCCCCTAAAGAATCATCCCAATCAGTGATGGAAAGAGTACTGAAAATCTGACTCAAGTGAAAGTATAAAGTATATCAAGTGTAAATATTACTCAAAGCATGAGTAATAGTTGCCCTTTTAAAAGTACTCAAGAGTCGTGGGTAGTGAGAATTACACTGTGAAAGTCTGACCCGTTTACATTGATTTGTGCATGTATGTGTGTGAAAACATAATGTTCTGTAGTGTATTTAGTTATTGTTTAAGGCCATTTTAGTCACCATACATCTGTCGTCCAGTTTAAACAGTCTCTGGGTTATTGCGTGCGATGATTTTGGGCATCTTCTTGGACATTTTTAATGCATGCACATGGTTAGCTGCATTTATATAGCACCTGTGCCTTGAGTTTGTTCTGTCAGGACTGTCAGTGACCACCTGAGGGCGCTGTAGTTATGGACACTGAGTGGAACTACAGCGCCCAAAAAGACATTTCCATACATTCTTTCGCGCACACACCCAGTCTCTCATCTACACTGATTTTAACCACAGCTGTCTCCAATCTCCGTTGATTACCTGGACTGTATATTCAACCATTCCACCTCTGTTTGTTACTGCGTCGTTTGTCTATCTTGTAATCAGTATCTAGTAAGTCTTGTATATCGAGTTTGTTGTTACCTTAGTCTTGTTCCTGATCCTGTTTCTGTCATAGTTTCTTGTTTTTGCTGTTTATTTGTTACTTTGTTATTTTTGAACACCGGACACCTTGTTTTTTCTGTTTGCTGCACGATTGTAAATAAACCTGCACTTGGATTCGCACCTTTTTGTTCCTGTTTTGATCACGATAACGTGACAAGTTCAGTACGGTGCAATTTAGTTTCTGTGTGAATTTGTATGGACAGAAATCACATGACTTGTAATCACAGGATTGTTCTACTTTAGCCAATACCAGATAATAAAAAAATAAAGTAGTGGCTGTAGGTTGAAGGAAAGTAGTGGAGTAAAAGTACTTTAGTACTAAAGTACTAAACATGTACTCAAGGGAAAGTAAAAGTACACATTTTTAAAACTACTTGGTAAATTACAGTCCCTGAGAAAAACTACTCAGTTACAGTAGTCTGACAATTTGTAATTTGTTAATTTACACCACAAAATTGTGAATTCTTCCCAAACAGTTACTTAGGCCATATTGTAAAACTATATTCATATCACAATATATATCGCAGAAATACAAAATATCGCAATGTCAGGTTTTTCCAAATTCATGCAGCCCTAGTTGGCGCTGTACAACGTAAGAAAGATTTGGATCTTCCCAACAGAACATTTGACCTACTTTTTGCTAGATCTCCATTACCTGCAATCAGACTGATTAGGTTATTAAATGATTCAAAATTCTGCAGCACGACTGGTCTTTAATGAACCCAAGAGAGCCTGCATCACAGCACTCTTTCTCTCTCCACCGGCTACTGGCAGCTTGCATTAAGTTCAAGACATTAATTCTTGCTTTCAGAACAACCAAAGGCTCTGCACCCTCCTACCTCCACTTTCTATTACCAGTTGACATCTCCCCCTGGTCGCTACATTAGAGTTGCCTTGTGAAACAATCACAGTGGGACCTGAAATCCCTCTCCAAACCTTTTCATTTACTGTTGCTTGGACATAGAATGATATTCCCTAACAATACTGAAGAGTAATAATGTGAAAACGCATCTCCTCTGTTAGTGCTTAAATGTATACCAAAAAAAAAAATCTCCACTTTGTTTCCTTAATGCCTCCTTATTTTAACTTGTTGTCTATTTTTCTGGACAGTGATAAAGCTTTGTATTAGTAGCACTAATTATTTGGTGCTTGACCAGTGATTATTTGGCTCTTGATGTATCGCTTTGTTGTATTCGTCATTTGTTGTCACTTTGGGATGAAGAAATGTGAATGTTAATGCAGAAAAGCACTGAATAATCATCTGAAGTGTCTGAAGTGATTTGTTAAATGTGCTCTAAATGTGTATTGTTTAAACAGCAGGGCAGGAACACAGGCCTTCTGAAGACTGTCCGCTCGGTCACTTTCCATGTGGCAATGTGAGCATTTGTCTGCCACAGGTACTGCACTGCAATAACCAGAAAGACTGTCCCAATGGAGCTGATGAGGACAACTGTGGTAAGAGCTGCTTACTTATGTCTGTCTGTCTGTCTATCTATCTATCTGTCTGTCTCTGTCGATCGGTCGGTCGGTCGGTCTATCTTCATGACTTCAAAATATTAAAAACTTATGCATGTGTGTGTTTTGTGTGAATGTGTGTGTGTTTGTCTCATCTCTATATCTCTGTCTCTTCGTCCGTCTCACCGAAGGGGATAACAGTGGCTGGGCTGACCTCTTCGACCGGACATTTAAACGGGGTTATCTTCAAGAGCTTGCCACTGACTGCCGTAAAGATACACCTACTCCTATTACGTCTTGATAGACAGTTACAGAACAGCTTAGTTTTAGACAATCTAAAACGTATTTCATTAGTACAGACTGTTACTAAACTATGGCAAATGTATGGTTGAATAATATCACTTGAAGTACAAGTTAAGTTATAACTTTAAATAATTGTTTTTTGATTAATATAATTATGATTTTAACTGCATTGTGGTTTATAATTGCATAAGACTTTTCATACACTGTAAAACATATCTGTAAATTAGCAATTTTCCATATTTTGGGATTCATGTTTTAAATTTTTCTGTTTATTTATGCTTTTGAATTGTATTACGGGACATTGATCTTTCATCTAACACCTTTTAACCTTGAAAAAGTTACATTTTTTTATATATTTTTATATTTTTTAGTGATTTAATAGCTTTTTAGTGTTGTATATTATGGTATAAGTACCTTGTAATAAACTGCCATTACATTTTCTGTTAGTTTACAGATTTATTTTTCTATATATTATTATTTTTTATGCATTCTATTATTTAAAACTACTAAAATGTCAACTAAAATCACTTAAACTGTTGAATTTTCAATATCATAAGCTGACAGAGCAGAGATCAACATTCCATAATGCAATTCACAACCATAAATAAATAAACAGAAAACACAAAATACAGAAACTGTTAATTAACAGATATTTTTTACAGTTTTATTTATTTTATAGCATTGTCAGAGTTTTAAAATCTTAATGTGTGTGTTTTTGTGTGCATGTTTCTCTCTCCTGTCCCGCAGAAGTGGAGCAGTACCCTGATGTGTGCCGCTGCATAAACACTGAGATCCACTGCGTGCATGCCAGCTTGAGATCCATTCCACAGGTGTCAGCGAATGTTACCTCCCTGTACGCAGCCTTCCAACATGATGTCTACAAATGTAACAAATTATGTTTGATGTTGGTTGTTTAATTATAGAGGGTTGAGACAAACGTTTAATTACTGTTTAATACTTTTTACCTTATTATATTTATATTTCGGTTTGCCATTTGCCACTTTAATATTTAATATTTTTTATTGGTCTTCAGCTGTTTTTATGGTTCTGCTTGATGCCTTTAGCTGTATGGATTCTGCTATTCATTTAAATTTAGAACTATTACATAACTATTTATTTATCTGGTAACACTTTACAATAAGGTTGTATTAGTAAATGTTAGTTAATGCATTTATTAACGAACAAACAATGAACAATATATTTTTTACAGTATTTATGTTAGTTAATGTTAGTTAATAAAAAACATTGTTCATTTGTTGTTAGTTCATTGTACAGTGCATTAACTGTTGTTAACAAGCAAGAATTTGGTTGTTAATAACGCATTAGTACATGTTGAACTATATAATAAATGGTGTACAAGTATTGTTCATAATTAGTACGCATTGATATTTAAATTAACTAAGGAAACCCTATTGTAAAGTGTGACCAAGTATCTTATTGCTGTCATTCTTGGTGTTAGATGGTCATAAAGTGTTGCCAGGTCTGCATAACAAAACTATTCAAATAGCCAGTCAGGTATTGCCCAAGTGGCAAAATTCGGCACTCTCATTCCTTAAAACAGGTTTAAAAAGAAAACTTTATAGTTATTATTATGCATTATACACAATTTGAACTTGAAAAGCAATAGTCACTATGAGATAGTAATAATAAACAGTGCATTTTAAATTAAACAAGAATAGTATCCTTTGTCCTCGCAGAACCTAAAACTAAAACACAGTTCTAACATTGGTAGGATGTAGAATATTTCAAGTATTGGTCTTCAGTGTAATATAATACAATATTTCAAAACTATAAATCACTGTTTGGAAAAACTGTCAGATTAATCAAAACAGAAGGAACAGGAAAACCGAGTACTTGGCAACCGATCCAAAACAAAGTCATTAAATATTCACAATATGCTTCTGATTCATAATAGTTTGCAGGAACTTTCACACATGCAAAAGTTTATTTCACTCTTTAGACCTAATTAATATGCTAATGTGTCAAAATTTGATGGAGGACCATTGTGGTGGTTATTGTCTGAAAAATATATTCAGGGAAAACTGTAAAGTACACGGAAATGTGAACCTAATGATGCGCAGGAAACAGCACAGAATGGCCTTTTCATTAACGTTAAATTAATGATGTTTTAATACAGGGCTGATTCATTCAATATGTTCCTATAGGATTTTTATAACGGCAGTTTGCAAATTAAAGAGTGAAATTGGGTCTGCGAATTAAAGAACTGAATATTTGAAGAATTGTTGTACAGCCTACTGACTCACACGTCACACCTCAAATTTACATTTACATTTACATTTAGTCATTTAGCAGACGCTTTTATCCAAAGCAACTTACAAATGAGGACAAGGAAGCAATTTACACAACTATAAAAGCAACACTGAATAAGTGCTATAGGCAAGTTTCAGGTCTGTAAAGTCTAAGAAGGAAAGTATTAGTAATTTTTTTTTTTTTTTACTGTTTGTTAATTTTACATAGCCTAAGAAATACGTTTTATACAATAAAACAGTTTGCATAAACTATGTTAATATAGCTTTATTTTACTCATACAATGATAAAACCCACATTTGGAGCACCAAAAACAATCTTTGACTCCACCCACTCACACAAAGCATTATCATTTTTACAATCAACTACAATTGTATATTTCTCTATAATTATTAATGTGATTCTATCATCCACAATGCTTCACAAGGATATAGTTCTTTCATTCCCATTTCCTTTTAGTCATTTTGTCAAATTTTCTTTGCTTGTAGTTTGTAATGTTATGATTCTCCTCAAAACTGGTGATAGATAGCGCGTAAAACTTCCTTAAGAATTTCTTATAGGAAAAATCAATTGGAAAATACTAATGCCGGGTGATACTAATGCAATCTATTGATGCTGCAAATATAAAAATGAGAATATTCACCTGCAGTTTTACAAAATAACAGTCAAATATGTTAAGAGGCCTTTAGTGTGTAATAAGCTGTTTTATATGTACATTGGTGAAAAGACAATTATATATTTATATAACAATTATAAATTATTAGCATTAAAATCGGGTGGCTCAGTGGTTAGCACTGTCGCCTCACAGCAAGAAAGTCACTGGTTTGAGTCTCGGCTGGACCAGTTGGCATTTCTGTGTGGAGTTTGCATGTTTTCCCCATGTTGGTTTGAGTTTCCCCAGGGTCCACAGTACAAAGACATGCGCTATAGGTAAATTGGATGAACTAAATTGGCCTTAGTGCATGAATGTGAGAGTGTGTAGGTGTTTTCCAGTACTGGGTTACAGCTGGAAGGGTATCCGCTGTGAAAAACATATGCCGGAATAGTTGGCGGTTCATTCTGCTGTGGTGACACCTGATAAATACAGTATATACTATGCAACAAAAATATTTAGTGTTTAACTTGCTCTTTGTGTTTTGTACAGGTCATTGAAGAGCAACAAGATTCGAACACTACCTGATGAAGCCTTCATCAAATATATAAAACTGCAAAGGCTGTAAGTATGAATAAGCCTTTTACTACTAGCCCATCATTATAATTTCAGTCACATGCACAATAAAGCCCTGCCCAGAAATGTTAGTATGCACTGAGCTCGAGTATAGACGCTTTACTAATCCACAAATCAACACGGAGGGTCATATAATGAAGCTGTCAACCTGGACAGCTATCGCCCTGTTTATGTGGTACAAAAAAACAATTGGTTCCAGCATGGAGCTGATTAACGTTTATGATCAGCTTTCTGCTGAATCCACTGAAGCTTTTATGAGGAGGCCATGGTCACCTTCATTCAAATCGAGCTCACTGCTGCTTGTTAATCTCAGTATTGGCAGGTTTCTTTATAGTACGCCATTAAACCCTGGATTCAGCGTGTTGCTGTCTAGTGATTAATGAGCCAATTAAAGAAGTACTGTAGCAGATCTGCTTTGTAGTACAGACCGATATAGACTGAATTTAGGATAGTGCACTTGCTGTACGATAGTTGTTTTGAAAAGACATCAGTGCTATACTAATAGAGAGTAATTGATGTAATGGTAAGGTTTGTCCTTTTCAAGTGAACTAACAAGTAAAAACAAGCATTTATAAAACAAATATTTTATGTTCTAGTTATAATATTCGTTAACTCTTTAGTTTAGGTCAAAATTCACTTTATTAACAAACTACTAACCAACATTACTAGCTTAATAAACTACTATTTAGCTATTTATTAATAGTTTATAAGGTAGTTGAAGTTGTGTTTAGGTTTTAGGTAGGATTAGAGATGCAAAATAAGATAATACTTTATAATGAACAGTTAATATCTTAAAAATGGGCTATTAAACTAAAGTGTTTCCTAATATTCTTATACACTACCTGACAAAGTCTTGTCGTCGATCTCAGTTGTATAAGCAACAAATAACAACTTGACTTCTAGTTGATCATTTGGAAAAGTGGCAGAAGCTAGATTTTTCTGATGAATCATCTGTTGAACTGCATCACAATCATCACAAATACAGCAGAAGACCTATTGGAACCCGCATGGACCCAAGATTCTCACAGAAATCAGTCAAGTTAGGTTTAGGAAAAATCATGGTTTAGGGTTACATATAGTATGGGGGCATGCGAGAGATCTGCAGAGTGGATGGCAACATCAACAGCCTGAGGAATCTAGACATTTGTGCTGCCAATTACATTATAAACCACAGGAGAGGGCAAATTCTTCAGCAGGATAGCGCTCCTTTTCACACTTCAGCCTCCACATCAAAGTTCCTGAAAGCAAAGAAGGTCAAGGTGCTCCGGGATTAGCCAGCCCAGTCACCAAATGAACATCATTGAGCATGTCCGGGCTAAGATGAAGGAGCAGGCATTAAAGATGAATCCAAAGAATCTTGATGAATTGTGGATCTGCAAGAATGCTTTCTTTGCCATTTCCTATGACTTTATTAATAAGTTATTTGAGTCATTGCAGAGATGTATGGATGTAGTAATCGAAGTTCATGGGAGTCATAAACAATTTTAATTCTTTTTCCACTACACCATGACTTTAAATTCTATAAATAATTGAAAATCAAAGCATGATCATATTTTATTTTGGTAAAATAAGCATAAAGACGCCTTTGCATTTCATATAAGCTACTTCTGATACGAAATGATCAACTAGAAGCTATAATTTGTTGTTTCTTAAACTTGGATAGGCGACAAGAAGTAGACAGGTAGTGTAGAAAAAGTTATCTCTTTCAATTGTATCTTCTCTTAAATTCTCACAAGGCTGTACAGTAATGTGAAATATAATTAATATACAATTTAAAATGACTTTTGTATTTTAATACATTTTAAAATGCCTTTCTGGTGCCAAAGCTTAATTTTCAGCAGCAACTTTTTCAGAAATCATTGTAATAAACTACACTAATTTTACCAATGCTTTTTATCAATGTAAAAAACATTCATTCATCCATTCATTCATTCGTTCGTTCATTCGTCCATCCATCCATTCATTCATTTATACATTCATTCATTCGTTTGTTCGTTCGTCCGTCCGTCCATCCATCCATTCATTCATTCATTCATTCATTCATTCATTTTGTTTTTTGATTAATAAGCTTTCATAAAACAGCATGTCTTTACAAATATTTTTTAATCAATGTAAAAATTTCACGTTTTATTTCTTAAAAAATCATCATTCCTACATTTGAATAGTAATGTATTTAACAAAATGTTATTTAAAGCTATAAAAATAGTAATAACAAACAGCTTAGATGGTAAAACAATTGCCCATTTCACGTTGCCCATTACTTTACTAAATAAACCATATACGTATACAGTGAACTCTTTTATTTAATGTTTCTATGGCTTTAAATGAGCTTCAATGGAGAAGGCAGAGGCTGATTAAGCAACCAAAAGAGCTCATTCACTTATGAAAGTCGTGCAGCAGTAAAGAAGTAAAATATCCAAAAATAGAAAACTGCTGCTCTTAATTGAAGAAATTGAACATGTTGATGGATAAATGTTTAGATTCTTTCAGTGCAAACTAAGTTCATTCATTTATTTTTCCTTGTGCCATGAGTAGAGGACTAGGAACAACACCGTGTCACGTGTTTTTAAATACATTTCAAGCTGTTTTCTGAAAATTAAACTGTCTGGGAAAGCTGTAAATGACATATTTAATTTACTTAAACCTTGAAACGGCTTTGCATGAAAACACATATAAAAAAATCAACCCTGGTATTTTTATTATTAATGACATGGGGATGACAGAGTTGTACAAGGAGAAGGTTTCTAATAATGTTTTTATTTCAACTTCAGTGTTTATTTTCTGATGTAAATTCATGAATAATTATCAGTGGCCATCAGTTTTATAATTTAAAGCCATTAATACATATTTAATATGGTAACCTAGAAATAAAAACACACTGTACTGTTGTACAGTGATGCTCACAGTGCACAGATGCAGGATGTGTGAAACAGTCCTGAGGTAACTATTTAGCACCTCTATTATTCAAATGTTTGTTGAAATATTTATTCATTCTTTAATTTTAGATGCAGTACTTCAGAGACACACTTTAACTGTATTCATAGATATCAATCAACTGTCTTTATAAAGTTATATATCCTATATACAGTGCATAGTCATTATATAAGTCTGTGTGCTTCTCATCACATAAAATTAAGTTAGAACATGATTAACCTAGTTTAATAAGTTACAATGACCTAAAAACATGCTTTCAGGACTAATTGATCATATAGTTTTTTATACTGTGTATGAAAATGTAAAATTTTTTTAAAGGAGGCGTGGCACCAAACTCCACCCTAAACCAAATCTTTGTTTGTACTTGGCATGTCTGTAGACAAGCATCCTCACAAAAGTGATTATGGAATACAGAGTGTTATGAACAGGGTCTCAAAAAAGTTTATGAAGTTTTTGATTAATTGCCACATCAGCCTTAGTTTGTAGTGTATTTTTTTGTGGTTGGTTTGTGATTGGTTAGGTCACGTCACAATGGCTTGTCAGGAAAACATCTCTGATTGACTATTGAATTCATAATCAAAACAGAATTATGTGTGTGAGTGTGTGTGTGTGTGTGATTGGTTGTAATGTAAACAACCCGGGCTCACTGTGGAAACATAGCCCCGCGGACGTTTCTGCGGACCGCGATTTTTGTGCGCGCTTTTTCGAGTCTTGGGCACCTCTCGGGAACGGCGCGCGAAAAGCCGCCGGATCAGCCGACTCGGCCGCCCCCCTCTTCCTCCTCCTCCTTCCCTAAACACGAGCGGCGGTTCGCAAAAGCCGTCCAGAAAAAAAAAAAAAGCAAAAGCCCTCGTTTTCGATTTCGACTGCGTTTTCGGATCCCGCCGCGTTCTCGCCCTTATTTTTCAGATTACGTTTTTCGTCTTACCTGATTTCCGGAACAGCTGTTCCCCGGACTCGATCCCGGTCGTCGTCCTCGGGGCCGGCTCCTACTCCTCCTTCTCCGGGGCCTCCGCTCCGCCGACGCAACGCTGTGAGCTAAGTGGACAAACTGGTTGCATCGGGAAAGCCCTCCACTCGGAGGCGAGCCGTCGGCCGGCGAGCGCGAAGAGGAGAGGCAGAGCGGCGCCACACTGACCCGCAGCGTTCGCTTGAAAAAAACTAAACGCGGCCTTACATACCTGCGGCCACGTAAATCGCGGCCTCCAGAAACGTCCGCGGGGCTACGTTTCCAGAATGAGCTTGGGTTGAATGTAAATGTGAGCACTGAAAAATAATCTTAGTAATCTGATTCCAAATTTGCATTTTTAATTCATTTTCAGATTTTACTTTACACTTACATTAGTTTAAATGTACAGGGACAGTTTTTGCCCCTTTTTTGTGAAATTGTGAGGTGGTTCTGTTCATTTCATTGACATTTCATCTGCAAACAAACTTCCATTAATGTTTTTGTTAAAACTACCTCTTAGAAAATGGTTATTGTTTTGTTTTCTTTTACAGGTTTCTCCAAGATAATTGCATCAACACTGTTTCCATTCAGGCTTTCAGTGGACTGTATAAGCTACAAAAACTGTAAGTGACTTTATTTAATAATAAACTTTTTTATTTTTAATGATGGAACAACAGTGCTTTTATTTTCTTTAAGCACATTCTGAGAAAATATCAGCGCACACTAATAAGCAGTAGCCTTTGCTTCAAATGTCAAACACTACGTTCCTAACCTTTATCTAATATATAAAAATAAATTAGCCATGGTGAATTGAGTACTGTAATTGCTGTATTTTGTATTGCAGATCTTTAAGCCAGAACTCCATCTCCTTGCTTTCCCCTGGAGTGTTCAGAGATCTTCGTAAACTTAAGTGGTTGTGAGTACAACCCTCAACACATCAACAAGCTGTAAATGCTGTCCTTTTATGCTCTTGAATTTACCATCATCCAAAGTGAAGATAATTCAGGTGTTTATGCAAAGACTACAGCTGTAATGTACCGAAACTGTCTTTAAACATAATTTTTGCATATGTGCAAATGATATTAAAAATAATTCAAATACTAATCAAACTACTAATTATTATTATTATTATTATTATTATTATTATTATTATTATTATTATTAGTAGTAGTAGTAGTAGTAGTAGTAGTAGTAGTAGTAGTAGTAGTATTACTATAGCTTTTATTATTAATACACTAAAACATTACATGATCAGTTAGTCCTGACAGCATTTTTTTAGGTCATTGTAACTTATTAAACTAAGGTAATCATGTTCTAACTTAATTTTATAAGTTACGAAAGCAGTTTTAAGTCAGTTCAATATAGTATAAGTTCAATGGACTTATAAGTTAATTTACAGCTTAAAAATTTAAGACAACCAGGATTCTTTTTACAGTGTATTATTATTATTATTATTAATATTATTATTATTATTATCATCATTATTTTCATTATTATTTATAACTTTTGTACTGCTTGCTGCTTTTTGTAAATTCTGATATATTTTGTCACAAGTGCAAAAGAACAGCATTAAAATAGAAATCTGATCTCACATTAAACACAAATTCTTCAAGAAAGCATTATATTCAGAGGTTGCAAGGGTAAATCAAAGGGTTAAATTAATAAGTGGGAAATTAAAGCAGTTAAATGAAGTCCATTTACTTGGCTGGAGTTTTGGAAACATTTTTTGGTACTGATTTTTTTCTTATTCAGGATTTTGGACGACAATCCCATAACAACAATTGCAGCCAACACATTTGCTGGCCTAAGCTCCCTCTTCTTCCTGTAAGCCTTAATAATATATCCATTCTCATTAATAATGTGTTGCACTTCCTTCTTTTAATGAATCAAATCTCATTATCAGCGTGTAAAGTGTTCTTCAGAATCAGTGTTTTTCTTCAGTCTCAGAAAATATTGCTCTATAAAATATAGCATTTGAATTTGAAGCCTGTGTGCTGTAGTTTTAAATGTCTGCCGACAGGTTTTGACCCACCTCATGTAATCATCTTCACAGGTCAATGGTGAACACTTCTTTAGAAGCCCTTCCTTCTGCCAGACTCTGTGCCCATATGCCCTTTCTCAGCTGGCTGTAAGTTTCCACTTCTCTCCTACTCACTATGCATGCCTCAACATAAAGGATTATGAATTCAGTTCATTTACACTGTTAGACATTTTATTTTATTTTTGTGGTAGCTTAGTGGCAGCAGCACTTATGCCCTGTGTGGTTTGGAGGATGAAAAGGGCTAAACATAATTATGACAACCCAATATCTTTTTTAAATTCCCATTAGCTGCTGTCACATTACCTGCTATGAATCGACACAGACGACAGACGTGTTAAAAAAAAAAAATGGTGCGCTTTATTTACAATCAAGATCAGAAAGAAAAAATAAGAATATTAAAATGACCTAAATCATATTTACTAATGCGTATCTGTACAAAAAATGCAAAAGAAACAAATAAGCAAATTAAAACTTTACAGAGGGAAGAAAATTAAGAGGTGCCAAATCAAAGAAAATAACACATTAAACAAGCTAACTAAACCCTCCCCATCTCTAAATAACTAAAGAGAAAGCTGAAAAAATGTCTTCTGCATCACACACTCCTCACTACAACTGTACTTGCTGGAGAAAACATACTGGGGGTAGCACCTGCTTCTAACCTAATGTTTTAACAGAGAATCAGCTACGTGTATGTCAGTGTTGTACTTTACTTTCACTTCCATTTTAGTAGATTTTAACAGTTTTAGTTTGGATGTTCAGAATAAATGTACAACTCAAAATAATGAACCAGAGAACAGTCATGTCACACAGAAAGACAAAGAGCAGTGACAGAAGATGAAGGATTCCCCCCAGTCTGGTGCGAGTCATCACTGGAGACTGGAGATGTCACATTAAATGACCCCCATCCTCTTCTCATTGGTCCACTCGTGAAAACCTTGTGAGCCAATTAAAACATCTAGATTTTAGAAGGATAGCAGAGAGCAAATAAAAACAGAATGGGGAGGAGGGAACAACAGAGCAACACCCCTAGGCATGTAACACAGCACTTTTGCCAGCAAGTTAACTGCCCCTTTACAGTAACATACCCGTAAATGTGTTTTACAGTTGCAGGGCCCTACCACAATTTAATTTTACAGTAAAATATCCTTACCACGACTTCTTATATTATTTTTTACAGTAATTTTACTGTAATTTATTTAGTTTTCATTTTAGCAGTACAAAGACTTTTGTATTTTGTTATATCTTGTATTTTTAGTATTTACTATTAAATGTAATGGATTTCAAACAAGTAACGAGATCATGTACAGCAGTATTTTAATTGTTTTTTGGTATTTCTTTCCATTTTAAATTAGCTGTCTTTCTTAAATACATTTTGCGAAATAAGATGTTAATTATTATGTTTTTTATTATTTTCATCCATTGTTTTCTACATCTACAGCAGTATTTGATTATTTTGATTACGGTAGAATATCGCAAATTCCTAATATGCAATAATTTACTGTAAAAGTTTTAAAATGACCCAATGCAGTTCATATTACAGTAATGAACTGTAAAAAATGTTTGTGGTATTTTGCTGCCCATTTTTGCAGTAAATAACTGTAAAATTGCGGCAGTCTAAGAGTGTAGGAAGATGTTGGTAGCTCAGGTTTTGTGATGTACCGGTACACCCAGAAACCTCCTGCTATTCTTTACTCATCAAAAATGTAGATCTTATAAGACTTTAGAGGGATTTGAGGGTTTGAGCCTGATTAAACCACTGAGCTGCCTGTGGTGTACTAGCACTAGTTGTCAGTTCACGTGTACTTTTGTGGAAATGTGAATCTCATAATAATACAAGAGAAGTCTAGACTGACAGTTCTGACTGATCTCTTGAACTTGTTCCTGAAATTTGTTCCAGCCGGGCTGCGAGTGTTTGACTGTGAAACTAAAGCAAGCTGAGAAACCTTCAAGAGAAGCTGGAGGGCTCGTCCCAGAAATACACTATATTGCATAAGCCAGAGGGTTGTGTGTTTTGGAAAGTCTCAAAACCGTAGCTTGTTTTTAAATTGCAACACAGCAAATTCCAGTTTAAATGAATTAAGTGTTTAATCTATTAAAACCCAAAGTGTTATTTTTATTCATGAACATCCAGACTCATGATTGAGTTGTCAAATGGAATATGAAAAACAAGTGGCTCCCTACTAGAGTCCAGGCAGCTCACAGAATATATATATATATTTGTATTAATAAATCATATTACAGCATTGAGGATATAAAAAGAAGAATTGCACACAGTTTTTTTTTTTTTTTGGCAGGATACAAAATAATTTATTTCACAAGCTATAGTCAATTTTTAAAGATGTGAATTTGAAGCAGACTTTTTTTTATTATTTTTCAAATATTTCCCAAGTGATTTTAAAGAAAATATTTTTTACAACATATTTTTAATGGCACATACAGTTTATAATTAGGTTAACTAGACAAGTTAGGCTAATTAATGAAAAAGTGGTTTAAAAGGGCAAATACTATTTACTTAGCAGTTATTTATTTATGTATTTGTTTATTTATTTTAGCCAAACTTAATATATAATTTATATTTTGTTGTGTGCACGAAATTACATTTACAAGATATACATGATGTGTATATATATATATATATATATGTATATATATATATATATATATATATATATATATATATATATATATATATATATATATATATATATATATATATACATACCTGTGTTACGTAACTGTCAAAATATGAGTAAAATAACTCTTCATAAATAAAATGAAGCAACAGACATATTTTAAACTGTACTGTAAAATAAAAATATAATTATAAAATATTATTGTTATTATAAAATAAGTTATCATAGTTGTACCCTTGTCTGTGTTTTGTTTTAGCAAAGTCCCTTTAAGGCAAGTCATTTCACTCGGCAGTCATTTTTGAAACACCTCTCACAAAGTATGCTCTGGCATTCTGTTTCAATGGGAAACATCAAATTCTCCAAAATTGCTTGCCAAGCTTTCTGTTTAATTTTATATTTGGAGGCACAAATAGAATTAAACAACAACTGTCTGAATGTTAGTTCTCCAGTGTTCTTCATAGGTAGTTTTGGCCATCAGTTGTGTCCCCCTCATGTCAGCTTGTTTGTTTAAGTGTTTCTTTGTATTTGTAGCCTGTTCTATCTATCCCTTCATTGTCAGTAGTTTTCTTAGTTACCCCTGTGATGTCTGTGTGTGCCCAGGTTTGGTTTTGTTATTCTTTAGTTTGTTTTTGATTGTTATTTTTTTTTTATCATTCCTGATTTTCTGCACTTCACAAAAAACCCACTGGACTGCATTTGAATCTCCATTTCATCATTTTCTATTGCAGATGTAACAATGAGTGTAATCCTTAAAAGAAGTCTTTCTAACAATGGGTAAAATCTAATGATTTGAAGTATAATGACGAAATATAAAATGCATAATTGCAATTAAATAGTATTTTGTGACTGTGAATCTTAAACAGATTCTTTTATTGTGTCATCAATTTATTCTTGTTCCAAATATGCCTGACACTACTGAACTATTGAACCTGTCATACATCTTTTGTACATTGATATTCCTTTGAACTTCTTTTCAATGTTATTTATTTCAATTAATGTAATATACTTTTTCAAACTCGACTCTTTAAAGATCCCAGACAGGTTTAAATGCTACCTGGAGCTTGTCCTTTTCGTAAGTGTCTCTGTGGAGTACAAGAACAGTATGTTCTCAGTTACTAATGCACTGCTTTTCTCTCTTTGGCCATGCTGTCCTTCATTGACAGCCAAGAGCAAAAAGACGAGTTGGATTTCACTGAATTGTCGACGTGCTTTTTTTTTTTTTTGTCATTGACCTTCAGCTGATACGTTACCTTTTAATACCATTTTATAAGCAGCATGTGATAATATGCCTGTATAAAAAATTCACTAAACCATGTATCATGATCATGATTTTTATGTGCATTGTACGTTTCTACTGTTTAATGTTCTTTACAACTTGTTTTCTTAAAGGGATTTCGAGGGTAATAGCATCACGACTTTGGGCTTGTCAACTTTGCTAGACTGTGAACATCTGACTGTGCTGTAAGTAATAACAAATGTAGTATTCTAACTGAGAAATGAACAGCAAATGATACTTTTTGATTGACCCAAACATTTTAAATCCTTGTTATTTTAATTGACCTTTGTGTATTGTTCAAACGAACTACACTTTCGTTATGTTCGTGGCTGTTTTTGACCTATTGACTTCCATTATAACCAAATTTTTTAATTGCACCAACACTTGACTTGACTTGACACCAAATAATCATAAATTCTTGATGGTTAGTAGTTTCGTCTATTGGGAAAAAGTAACATTTGTTATTTTTACTATTGATAAGTCAGCACCATTAACTCTATAAGTCAAAAGTTAAAAGATAATAGTTTCTGTTTTTTTATTTGGAGTTCTATGAAGTATAAAAACAAATTATAGTTTTTATAAATATTCTTACTAGTACACTAGTAGTTCACTTTCACCTATCGTACCCAACCCAATACCACCCCCCCACACACACCCCCACCCCACATCCCACAAAGCGAAACCCCTCCCACCACCCCCTCCGCCCCAGTATATAGGGTGAATAGGGACCAAAATTGCTAGCTACACTCCTGCACACACATACACATATATTCTATACATACATTAACTCTTTATAACTCCATATTAAAGCCAGAAATTAAGCTTTTTTTAATTAAGAGATATTAAGAGAAAGTTGGCATCAAATTAAGACTCAAAATCGCCACAGAGTGGATGAAAACATTCACATGGGTTAAGATATACAAGTAAATGTTGTTTCTTCAGTAATAGAGGATTAAAAAGATTTTTTATTTAAATTATATGGTCTTCTTTTGCAAATAACTTGCCTTCAGATGTGAGCAAAATGGTTTTGTGTGTCAAATAGATTTTTTTTTTTTGGCTGTCGGATCATAGAGAATTCATTTATAGAGAATGGTCTTGTTTTTTTTTGTTCTAATATGCTTTATTGTTTATTTAAAAGACTTCATTATATTATTGCACTATTGGAGATAAATGTCTTATATTTTTAAGTGTGCTTTCAGAGGTTGACTTTAACTTTGTAACTAATAAATCACCCATATTGGTACTTATACTGTCGAACAATAGTCTTAAACTCAATTCCTAGAGGGCTGCAGCTCTGCATAATTTAAGTCCAACCATCTCCAACTCACACCTGCTCATTAGTCTTTAGTAGTCTTTGACACCCTGATTAGTTGGATCCGTTCTGTTTGATAAGGGTTGGAGCAAAAGTGTGCACTACTGTGGCACTCCAGAAATTGAGTTGAGACCCATACTGTAGAAAATATCTTGTTTCCGTTTTTATTTCCCCCTCCCATGATCTTATTTTTTTTTATAACTTTTTTTCTTCGCATCTGACTCTGTTTACTGTAGTTACAGTTTTTCTCTGATCCAAGTAATTCAGATTCAGATCTGCTATATGTAATAGATAATATTATTGTTGCATGTTATTTAAGCCATCCTCCCTCTGTACTCTTAGAGGTCACTCTCTCTATTTTGAGCTGTGGCTGATAACAGTTATTTTAAAAATGGTAATGTTTACAGAGACAGCAATCTCATCACAGAGTGGCAAATAGCAATTCAGTACCCTTTCGATGAGGTTTATGATCAATATTCTTTTCATCGTACCTCTTTCTAGGTCACTGCGAGCCAATCTTATCAAGAGTTTGCCAGAAAACACCTTCCAATCATTGCGCATGATGGGGGACCTGTGAGTGTCAATTAACTATTGCTGTGAATGAGTGTGTGCTTGGAAACAATGAACAAGAAGAGGATCAGTAAGTTTATTATCTGAAATGTTGTTTTTTTCAGGGATCTCTCTAATAATTCGATAAAGGAACTGCCAGTCGGTATTTTCAAGGATTTACGGTCATTGCAAAGTCTGTAAGTAATCAGATGATTTAACAGCACTTATTGTATAAAGTACACTCACCAGCCACTTTATTAGTTACACATTGCTAGTATTGTGTGGGGATGAGATCTGGTTACTGTGGAGGCCGTTTGAGTATAGTGAATGACATTGGTGATATTGGAAAAATCTGACATTGCTATAGTTTGGTATTCTGTGATTTATATTGTGGCATGAATACAAGTTCCCCACATGACTTGTATAGCTCTATTTAAAAAGAAATTCTTAATTTAGATTGAACGTAAATAAATACAATAGAGCAAAGATACAAAAGAAATAAACAGTGCTCCTAACTAGAAATTTCTTGATAGACAAATAGTATTCAGGTACAGAAATGTGGTAATCAAATTATATGTAAAATAACTTTCTGTAGTCTTAATTGTACCAATAATTCCATAAAATAGATTTTTATTATAAGTTACAAATGTTGAAAGTTTTGTGCCTGAATACCTTAAACTCGTCTTGAAATTCCTTGAAAACACATGCAAATGATCAACTTTGAGTTTTATAACATTGTGAGTTTTTCACTTTCCAATTTGAGTGAGCCCATGCAAATAGAAAACACAGTTTCATCTCCTTTAACTGACAGAAGCAAGCACGATGTGCTCCTCTGCTGCTGTAGCTTATCTGCTTCAAGGACAAGTTGTGTGCAAACCTTGGTTGTAACAAGTTATTTCAGTTACTGTTTTCTTTCTATTATCTCAAACCAGTCTGAACTACTGTAGTGTTGTCAGTATACGGAAATTTCTACAGTACCTTTAATATGATACTTTAAAAAAAATACTAATAATTCATACATTTTTTGATACAATAGGTAAATATTTCCACAGCAATTATTAAAATTACAATCTTTATGCATGTCTTAATTTCTTCATTTGACTGGACAATTATTTAGATATTTAGGCTGCGTCCGAAATCGCCTACTAGATACTGCATTTGAATTTACTACTTGACCTATAGAAAAGTATATTTTCTACAGTATGAATGTCAGTAGTATGAATGGAAATTTGATACATCCACCATTTTGTCATGATCACGTGACCTACCCACGTCAGTTACATTGCTTCAATTCCAGTCATGAATTTTGTCACGGGGCATCATGGGAGAACATAGCGTCACTTCAGAATCTTGCTGAAAGTAGTAGGTCATCTGGGTACTTCTTACATAATGTTTTTCGAATTCTGTGTATTTAAACATACGACTCGCATACTGATTTTAGCATACTATATAGTATAGAAGTATGCAATTTGGGACGCAGCCTTACTTGCCCGTCCAAAAATTTAATTGGTCCAGCTGTAATGTAATATTCGAATAAATCTGACCACGATTTTACTATTAGAGAAAAAAAAATACTAGCTGAACTTATATAGTTTAAACAATACTGAAGATACTGAACAGTTAGTATTAAGCAAATTATAACCGCTACCACCAAATATAATAATTATAAGTAAAGCAGAACAAATATTCAGATGAAAACAATACTTAACATTTATTAGTAAGGTCTAACAGTGGTTTATAATCTTTTGCTATTGATTAATGTTATTGCCTGTGCTGCTTATTTTCACTTTAGATGTGCATGAAAAATAAACAAAACAATGATTTTGTATTATGTGACATATATTCAGGCTATCCATTGAAGTGCAAGAACATGTTAAAGAGAACTCAACTGAACGAAAAAGAAAGATGCACAAATAATGCATGAATATTTTTTTACTGCCATGTCTTGCGCTTTATCTTTAAGTTGATAACCTAAAATGCACAAGCAGTTATAAGCATCAACTGTGAAATTTAATGCTTTAAACTAATAAAGGAACAAAGTGAAACTGTAGAGGGAGTGTGGCAGATATAGATACTGTAAAAATAATCATGTAATTGCATCTGTGCTGATTGCATACAGTGGTTAGTGCGTTGACATGTAATGTAAACAGAGCTTTGGGAGTCCTGAGTTCAAGACCTGACTCGGTAACCTTTCCCCATAACATCCCCCCTTTTTCTCTCCAACATCACTTGCTGTCATAATACTGTAATCAAATAATTATGACAAACATGCATAAAGTAAATTTTAAAAAAGTGCAGTTTCAAATATTTCTGTATTAATATTTAGCGACTTTGGACAGCACTTGTTCTGACTTTTTTCTCTGATTTCTGGCATCAACAAGCCACACAACTGCTTCTCATTCCTTATTTTTATTTTCTAAACATTGTCTGTAAATCTAAAGAGATGTTTGTGCATGAAAATCCCAGTAGACCAGCAGTTCTTGAAATACCCACAACCGCCTGTTCGGCACCAACCGCTAAACCGTGTTCAAATCGCTTTTCCCAGGATCATAATTCTCTGCATGAATGTCAGCAGTTGGTCCTGACTATTTATATAAAAAAGCGTCCATGTAATTGGCTGATAAGCTTTGCATTAATGAGCACTTGAGCAGATCTGCTCAAATTAATAAAGTGGCCAGTGAGTACATTTGATATGTATGCAAACATCTTGTTTTAAGCCAATGTTGTTATCTGTAAGTACACTTGATTACAATTCTTGTATTACGTTTCACCATAAAACGCTCTTCTTTGTTTCCGTATTTGTAGAAATCTGTCCCAAAACCCACTGGACCACATCCACCCTGGCCAGTTTAATCATCTAATTCAGCTCCAGTCTCTGTAAGTAACTGACTAACCTGAAATTTTTTATGCGATTTATCAACAGGATTTGTTCATAAATGTGATATTTTGTAGTGATCAAACAGCATAGTTTTCCAAATGAAATGAGTCCCACATGGAGTTGATTTTTAATTTACCGTTAGGCTTGCTTTGGGCTGTAGTGCAGATTGACAATAAACAAGCAAACAAACAAGCAAACATACAGCAGTCTAGGCTGTGTGCCAACTTCTAAAATTTACTGAGGCTCAGGGCTTGAAAATGGTGACCGAGAGGTCAGCAAAATGACCAAAGCTCCTTGATAAACAGGCATGAATACTAAAACTTGATTATTCTGGTCTGCAGTGGCCTGGAGGGAGTGGAGATCCCAAATATACAGACAAGCATGTTCCGGCCCATGGATAACCTCTCCTACATGTGAATATCTCATTCTGTTTTCTTTTAGTTGGAATATGCAATTATTCATCTACATGTAAAGCACTATATTTATGTTTTGTTTTGTGTTCTAACACTATAGTACTTTATATTGAATAGCATGCAGATTGCTCTTCAATTTATGTGACATTATAAAAATATATAGCTATTTGATTTAGTGTTAATGTAAATACTGCATAACCATGTACATATTTGTATATTATTATTCTAAATAGTGTGATGTTTGTTAGTTATTAAGAATCTTTTTTATTTTAGTTTTACATTTACTTTGTATTTATGATTTTTTAAAACTTTTTTTAACAGAACAACATTTCCCCAACCTTTAATCTCCTCACAAATATGGAACAATGATAAAATCAAATTAATAAATAAAATAATGAAATAAAAGAATCATTTTTCCACATTTGTTCATCAAATTACACAAGCAGGTTGCATTGATGATTTGTTAATTAACCTATAAATGTAGCATTTATACTAGCAATATTACACTCGTAGCAGTTCAATATGGCTGTTTTTGGGCAGTGACGATATACAGGCATACTGCACTGCTACAAGTGTGATATTACGTTTATACAACAGTTTGACCCCATAATAGTGTGTAAAAGAAAATCAAACAAGGACAGTCTCAAAAACACTTCTATCATTTATTCATATCTGCAGCTGATGTCAGAACAGCAGAAATGATTGCTACTTCACAAACGTCACTTTAGACATTTAGTCTAAATTATTTGAATGATTCTCTAGCGTAATGTCTAAAGTGATGACAAAACAGGTGATTTTTGCTTACATTTTAAGATTATAAGGCTGAACAGCATTAAATGCCATCAATCTAGAGACATTTATCAGTATTTTTCTGTTACAATCAGGAAATCACAATAATTAACCCTGAAAAAGCCAACGCAAAGCAAACACTAGCAGTTTCTGTGGTATAAATGTAGCCCTACAAAATACAAAAGTAGAAAGATTGACTTAGAATGTAATTTATCTGATTTATAATGATTTGTTCAGCTGTAGTTTGAAACTTATGTTGAGAAAAGGCTGTTTTTCTCTTTCTAAGGACTATGCTGTCTCTGTCGCCATCTTGTGGTGGAACGTCAATCGTCACTTTCTTCGGCCTGCTCAGACAGGCTAACTGCACAAATTCTTCAAAATTATAAATATTTTTAAATAGTCACTATCCTTATTAATAAACTGCATAGTTGCAATCTAAACAACTACATTCTCGACTAAAAAAAACTCAAAAGTACATTATGTTGTCCAACAGCTGCAATATATGCTAAACTGTAGAGAGTAATACACAAGGGTGAAGAGGCTGTATGAATGCTATTCTTTGCAGAATATCGCATGGTAATCAGCCAATCAGTTTCAAGAACTGGACAGAACTGTTGTATAAATAATAGATACATATATAACACATATAATATACATAATACTCTTCCAGCTCTTCAGAAAAATATCAGTCTTCATTGTAGACATGCTGTCATTACTATTTCATGTAATTTATTTCATTCATTAAATCACTTCAGTGTGAAATGTGCTATCCTTGGAGGCACAACTTTATTTTGCGCACTAATGTAATATCAAAATAAGTTTAATATTCATATTTATATTGAATTTTTTGTTTAAGATACTTCAAGAAGTTCCAGTACTGTTCTTACGCCCCTCATGTCCGGAAGTGTAAACCCAACTCAGACGGCCTGTCATCTTTTGAAGATCTGCTTGCTAATGTGGTTCTTCGTGTGTCCGTGTGGGTCATGGCTTTTATCACCTGCTTTGGGAACCTCTTTGTCATCGGTATGAGGACAGTCCTGCGGGCTGAAAACAACCTGCATGCCTTCTGCATCAAGGTTTTGTGCTGTGAGTACCAGAGGTATACATTTTACCCATGTCCATAATATAATATACACAAAAATATACAGTCCAAAGCACACATCCTAAAAATAGATTTATTGAGACATTAGAGGGGAAAATACTGTATCTGTTTTAAGAGCTTATTTCTTCTATAACTGGCAGACTGTTATAAAAGCAATATGACGCAAACAGGAGCAGCTGGCCCTTCTGGAAAAAAAAAACTGTTTTCTAGGACGCCAGGCTTTCAAATTATAAGTGTTCCTGTACCCATAATGTTCTCTCAATTATGCTGAACCATATTACATATCACAAGTTATCTCTTGATTTTCCATTTACCTTAAAATCATGTGGCTTTTGTCTTACTGAAGACTTCTTCCTCCTCTTACGCTTTGTGCAATCAGATGTGCGACAGTGGTTGACAGTGTTTAGATGTGGAAGAGCACTGCTTTTCTCCAGGTCTTCCTGCTGTCTGTCCTCTTTAACCAAGGAGTCTCGCTGGTGACAATCTCCTGACTGACATTCCGCTTGAAAGGCTGTCATGATCGGAAGGGAAATCTATAACCCTGTAACAATTCAATCCGCAAAGGATTCACTCTCTATTACAATCACCTTCAGTAATCAATTCTAACTCCTCCTGGAGTTTACAGACTGCTGCCATTAATCAGCGCACCCTGTTTGGCATAGAAAAGACTTCTATTTTAGCCTGCAATGTCATGTGCTTCGGTCACGGACCTGTGCTATAACGAGTAGAAATTGATTTTTGGCCTGCTGGTGTTGTGATTTGTCTTTTTAAAATATTGCACGTTTTATGTGTGCTAGAAAATCGTAGACATTTTGGCACAAGACCAAATTGCAAATCAGGGCTTTTAGGAAGCTACGTGCTCATTATTGAGATCTGCTTTTGGCATCTAGTGAGTAATAGCGATAAACACAATTAATGGTTAAACTAATTACAAAACACATGGTTCCAATCACATTTTGGTTATAAAGCCACTGATTGGATAATTTTTCAGCACAAAAAAAAGGATTAGACAAATAATATTGTCGTATGGCAAGGTCACACTGCATAATTTTCAAAGTTGTCAGATCATTGATTTCACACTGCACGATTCTCTGATGTGGAATTCAGTTGCTTGAAGCAATTGCCAACAACTGTCTTCCAGCGGATATTTTTGTCAAAATTCAATGTCAAAAGCTTGCCATCCATTTGACATTAACAAACGATGTCTACCATCTGACAAAAGTCTTGTTGCCTATGCAAGTTTTGGGAACAACAAATAATGGCTTGATTTCCAGTTGATCATTTGGTATCAAAAATGGCTTAAATGAAAGGCAAAGGCCTCTAGATTACGCTTATTTTACCAAAATAAAATATGATCATGCCTTTTTAGTAATAATGTACAGTATAGAATATAAAGTCATGGTGCAGTGGAAAAATAATTAATATTGTGTATGACTCTCATGAGCTCAAAGGACTGCATCCATACATCTCTGCAATGACTCAAATAACTTATTAATAAAGTCATCTGGAACAACAAAGAAAGCGTTCTTGCAGGACTCTCAGAGCTCATCAAGATTCTTTGATTCATCTTAAATGCCTCCTCCATCTTACCCCAGACATGCTCAATAATGTTCATGTTTGGTGACTGGGCTGACCAACCCTGGAGCACCTTGACCTTCTTTGCTTTCAGGAACTTTGATGTGGAGGTTATAGTATGAGAAGAAGCACTATCCTGCTGAAGAAATTGCCCTTTCCTGTGGTTTGTAATTATAATGGGCAGCACAAATGTCTCGACACCTCAGGCTGTTGATGTTGCCATCCACTCTGCAGATCTCTTTCACACCCAATACTGAATGTAAGCTCAAACCAGGATTTTTCCTTTACCAAACTTGACTGATTTCTTAGAATCTTGGGTCCATGCGGGTTCCAATAGCTCTTCTGCTGTATTTGTGATGATTTGGATGCAGTTTAACAGATGATTCATCAGAAAAATCTACCTCCTGCCACTTTTCCAAATTATCAACTAGAAGTCAAGTTATGTGTTGCTTTTACAACTGGAATCGATGACAAGACTTTTGTCAGGCAGTGTATAATGACAAAAAAGTATTGTATAAGAACAGTTTTATTTATCTGGAATTTAAAATTGACACTGGATTTTGTATCCCTACAATGCATGTCAGCTACATTGATGTAAAAACGACATGAAAAATATTTCATGGATGTCTGTGACATTTTGGAGGTTCTTTTCGGTAGCATCTTTGAGAATTTACACTTTATTGTTTACTCTGTGTTCTTAACGTGAAAAAGCAACTAATTTGACGAGTGAAAATGAGGGCCAAAATTGTGCAGTGTGTGAACTTGGCTTTAGCGTGTTGCTGTCAAATTTATTACAAGAAAACTTGTGTTGATTTTAACAAAAAAAGAAAATGAATAAATAACCAGGTGAATAAATAAAGCACAATAATATATACCATTTGAACCACAATAGCTCCTTGAAATTATTTGTCTTTGTTATTAAAAGCAGCCTGACAAATACAATCAAATATATGAACAAGTAAAATTTAAATGAGGTATTCTCTTTTTGTTTTGATTTATTTTAAAGGACACCAGATATTTTCCAGAATTTTAAATTGCACATCATAACAATTTTTGATTTCAGGTAATTTTATTATTACTTCATTATTATTAGTATCATTATTCAGGTATTATTTATTATTATCTTTAGTAAAAATCTAAGCATAAGGGACAAGCTCTTTTAAATAAGAAGCTGCATATATTACGAAAAGCCTTCAAATGGAAACAGAATATATTTTTACTCTTTTTTTTTTTTTTTTCTGTTTATCACCTGTTTAACCCCTAACCACAATGCATTATTCATCCATAGGTGCAGATTGCCTAATGGGGGTCTATTTGTTTTTTGTGGGGATCTTTGATGTGAAGTTTCGTGGCGAGTACAATAAGAATGCCAAGGTTTGGATGGAGAGTCTGGAGTGTCGGACCATCGGGTTTCTGGCCATGCTTTCCTCTGAGGTTTCCGTCATGCTGCTCACTTACTTGACTCTGGAGAAATTCCTGGTCATCGTTTTTCCCTTCAGCCACCTGCGACCGAGCAAGTGCCAAACATTCACCGTCCTGGTCTCTATATGGCTGCTGGGCATCTCTATAGCAGCCGTGCCGCTGCTTAATGAGGATACGTTTGGGAATTACTATGGACTCAATGGAGTGTGTTTCCCACTTCACTCAGAGCGTCTGGAAAAGCCTGTCGCAAAAGGATATTCCACTGGGATTTTTCTTGGTGAGTTCTAACAATGGTAAAAAAAAATATTGGATTTACACTGTAAAAATATTGTAAACAGTTTTCGTATTTTGCGATTCACAAGTAGTTTCTGTTTATTTACGGTTGTGAATTGCATTGTGGGACATTGGCTCTGTTGGCTTGATGTTGAAAATTCAAAATGTATTGGCAGTTTATTACAAGGTTACCATATACAACACCAACCCAGACAATATATCACTTTAAACTATTAAATACTTTTCAAGGTTAAAAGTTGTTGGAAGAAAGGTCAAGGTCCCATATTTATGTAATTCAAAAGCATAAATAAACGGGGGAAAATACATATAAACATTGCTAAATACAGAAAACTGCGACATTACAGATTTTTTACAGTGTACTTACTGTGTTCACATTGTTTTGCACAACACTTCAGGTTCTACTGAGGTGGAATACGGGTAAGGTTAGGGACAGGTTTAGTGGTATGGGAAGGCTGAAGGGTAGTGGTGTAGGGATGGGCTAAGAGTGTAAATATAGACTACAGGTAAAAACGTTTTATTATTATTATTAGTATTATTATTCTGTTTATCAAGACGGCATTAATTAAATGTAAAAAAAACTAAACATTTTATTGTTAAAAACTATTAAATATTTATTTAATACTTATTTTTTGTATTTTCAAATGAAATTATTACTCCAGTCATGATTGATTTTATTACTATTGCCATTAATAATAATAATAATAATAATAATAATAATAATAATAATAAGAAGAAGAAGAAGAAGAAGAAGAAGAAGAAGAAGACGAAGAAGAAGAAAAATTAATATTAGAGTGATTTCTGAAGGATTAGGTGTCTGAAGACTGGAGTAATGAATCTGAAAATTCATCTTTAAAATCACTGGAATAAATGATTAAATGAAATGATAAACTACTTTTGAACAGTTATTTTATAGTGCTTAAAATTTTTCAATTTGTACTGTATTTTTGATTAATAAATTGCAGCCTTTGTGAGCAGGAGAACCTTATTAAAAAAAAAAAAATCCTACTGACCCCAAACTTTTAACCAAATGTGATTACATATATTATTTACATGCAGATCATTTAAAAAATACAAGTACTATGTAAAAACATGTATGTTCCTAATCAGTGCATTGTGCCAAATTGTTAATTTAAGTGTTAGTAAAGGACATCGTAATATGGCCACTTAATATAAAAAGTAGGACTAGATGTTTTTATGAAGATTACAGGAGTCATGTGTTTAGTCAAGTTATAAGTCATTATATTGTACTGTATAAATTAACCAATCAATTCAAAATTTAAATAATACATTAATAATTATAATAATAAATAATAAATATATAATAAATAAATAATTATAACACCTGTGATGAAAGCCCTGAATTGTTACATTCTTCAAAAATCATTTGAATAACCAAGAAATGTTTTCTACTGTGGCTTAATACTTAAAGTTGTGTTGCTTTAAATGACACTTTTGCGAAAACTCTTGATGCATTTTAAAATGATCTGAATAATAGAAAGTTTCATTTGTAAAGTAAGCATTTATTTGAAATATAAATAATTTGTAATGTATGAATGACTTACTGTAACCTTTGATGCACATTAATGGTATAAAGGTCAAAGAATGAAATCACAATGTAACCTTTTTTAACATTATTACTTTTTAATGTATACTGTACATAGAAACTAGCCAATCATATCCAACATTTAGATATAGATGTACAGTTGAAGTCAGAATTATTAGCCCCCTTTTAATTTTGTTTTCTTTTTTAAATATTTCCCAAATTATGTTTAACAGCGCAAGGACATTTTCACAGTATGTCTGAAAATTTTTTTTCTTCTGGAAAAAGTCTTAGTCTAAAAAAAAAAAAGTCTAAAAAGTCTACTTGTTTTATTCCGGCTAGAATAAAAGCAGTTATTAATTTTTAAAAATCCATTTTAAGGTCAATATTATCAGCCCCTTTAAGCTTTTATTTATTAATTAATTTATTTTTTTGATAGTCTACAGAACAAACCATCGTTGTACAATAACTTGTCTAATTACCCTAACCTGCCTAGTTAACCTTATTAGACTAGTTAAGACTTAAATGTCACTTTAAGCTGTATAAAAGTGTGTTGAAAAATATCCAGTTAAATATAATTTACTGTCATCATGGCAAAGATAAAATAAATCAGTTATTAGAAATAAGTTATTTAACTATTATGTTTAAAAATGTGTTGCAAAAATCTTCTCTCCGTTAAACATAAATTGGGGAAAAATAAACAGGGGGGCTAATAATTCAGGGGCTGATAATTCTGACTTCAACTGTATATAAAGATACACTCTGAGACTCAGTAACAGCTTGACATATTGAATGTGGCACTAATTATGACTAACAAAGGTTGGGAGGTTGCTCTTATGTTACACTGGTGTATTTTTTGAAAATAGCCAAAATGAATGAATGAAAATAAATGAATTTTCTTTTATGACAGAAATGATTTCAAAATTAGGTAATTATCATGTTATGTAAATATATTTTGTTCCTATGCTTCCTAAGTTCCTACGGTAAATATATGAAAACATAATTTTTTATTAGTATGCGTATGGCTAAGCACTTACTATGGATATGTTTTAAGGTGATTTTCTAAGTATTTGGATTTTTGTCAGTGTTAATTTAACTTTCAGATTCCATATTGTTTTGATATAGTTGTATCTAATTAAATATTGTCACAACAAAGTATACGTCAATGGAAAACTTATTTAATTACCTTTCAGGTATCCCAGATTCAAAATCAAAAACACTTATGACTTATGATTTTGAGGTCCAGGATTACAAGTATGAACAAAAATACAACGATTAACGTGTGAAATATGCACCAATGACAAATATCGAAAATCATCAATATTAAAAATATCACATATCAACTCAATATTAAGAAAAAAATCTGCTTTGATTCTGTGCCACATTCTGTAAGCATAGCTTCTGATGACACCCGTTTATTCATGACACCTACCACACTGAAGAGATTTCAGCTATTTTCCAGCACATTAAACCTTACCCTCAGCGAGACACTTAAGAAACCTCTTAGTCACGCTTCTGAGATGGAAATGTCCCTGACCTGTTTTCATTATGCCTAGTGCTGTTGTTCAGAGTTCTGTTTATTCTTGTAGGACTTAACCTGCTGGCTTTCCTCATCATCGTGGTCTCGTACTCCAGCATGTTTTACTCCATCTATAAGACGGGCATCAGAGCCACAGAGCTGCCGGGTCGACTGCACAGAGACGTGGCCATGGCACACCGCTTCTTCTTCATCGTGTTTTCTGATGCCCTCTGCTGGATTCCCATATTCATGGTCAAAATCCTCTCTCTACTGGAGGTGGAGATACCAGGTTTGATCGCCTTACAAATGAATCTTAATAACATTTTGGTAATGAAATGAATAATTAATAATATTTATAAAGGAATTATATTTATAATACATATAAAAATGTATATATTTAATAAAAAATTAATAACAAATTTTTATTTTTATTATAAATTGTGTAAAGAATTTTATTTTATTACACTTTATTACATTACACGAACAAATACATATGATATGATTTATAAATTAAATAATATCAAGTACTATTGAATTATACATATACTTAATATCCAAAAAAAAAATGCATTCGTAATATTTACAATTAATAATTGCTTATTATTTTCAGTGTAATTTATACAATGTGAATTGATTTCTATTAGTTAACAGATTTTACTCGATTTTGAGATTAAACTTTCATATATGTCGCAAAAAAAATAGCATATTTAACTTAAGTGAAATAATATTAAAAAATATAAACAATTTAAGGGGTGGCATGGTGGCTCAGTAGTAAGCACTGTCACCTCACAGCAACAAGGACACTGATTTAAATCCCGCCTGGACCGCATTTCTGTGCGGAGTTTGACAGTATGAGTATGTGTGTAAATGAGTGTGTATGGATGTTTCCCAGTACTGGGTTGCAGCCGGAAAGGCATCCACTGCGTAAAATGTATGCTGGATGAGTTGGCGGTTCATTCCGCCGTGCCGACCTCTGATTACAGTTGTTTCCAATTGTTTACACACATTTTCTGTAAGCAGGTCTCATATTGTCAGAACTCTACACACAAATTACAAAACACACACACACTGGGCAAAACTCTTCAATTATTCTGCAAAATGAAACTCTACGCTCAAAACAATGTGATTTCTTCTCAAAATGGTCTTTTGTTTTCAAATGACACACATAAGCCATCACATCAATAGACAATTATAAGAACAGTTGAACACGGATGTGCTTAATGTAAAACACTATGACCATTCATCATAATGATTTACTGTCAGTCTTTTTTGTTCAGTGTTACACTTACTACAGACAATACATAGGTCTACAGAAGTGTATTGTAAAATATTTAGGAATATTGTTTTATACAAAAAACACAAATACCAAATAAATTTTACTGTATTTTCCCCACAAAAACTGTGTACACAGTGTTTATCAACCAACACAAAGTTGCAGATAAAGTGGTCTATATGTACCATCAACAGAAGTATTTACAGAATACAGTTACAGTAAAAAACAAAACAAAATAAAAACAGCTATACTGCATCCTCTTTTCTGTTTTGGTCTGGCCAAGCAGTTTGGGAATGTCACCTTGCATGGCGAATCCAGCCATGAAAAGCATCAACTGCTATTGCTTGGAAAAGGGGTATACGTGTGTGTGGATTTCGGTCATACACTTTCCATCTCCAGAAGAAAAACAGTTCCTCAATAGGTTTGAGGAATGGAGAATATGGAGGGAGATAAACCACTAAAAATTGTTGGTGGGCAGTGAACCAGTTATGATCCAGATGAGTTCTGATTTCTAAATTCAAATTCTGTGAGACAAGTGTTTACTCATGTGATGTCTTGATATGGAAAGTAAGGCAACTGACTTTACAATTTTAAATGACAGTGTGTTCCTTGTGAAGACAAAAGATTTTCTGCATGAAAATTGTGCAAAATGCAGAGAATTGTGTGTGGTGTTTTGAAAAAAGTGTGTTGTAAACTTGCAATTTGAGTGTAAAGCGGGATTTGTGCTTGTAGGTTAGCAGAAGTGGTTCAGGGGGTTGGTGCATCAGTTACATGTTATGGAAATTGTGTCTGAAGTACAAGTATTTGTGTGTAAACAATTGGAAAAACTGTAAAATCACAAAAGCACACAAAACGTTATGGTTAAAATAAAAGTAAATAATATAGAAGCAGAAATGATTTCAAACTGCTGATCAAATTTACAGTTTTATCTCACTCATATTGAACTAACACTCTGCAGTGTATATTTTACTAAAGGAAAATATGTCTCTCTTTCAGGAACCATCACATCTTGGGTGGTGATCTTCATCCTGCCCATCAACAGTGCCTTAAACCCCATCCTTTACACACTGACCACCAGTTTTTTCAGAGAGCAGGTGGAACATTTATGGGGACACTGGCAGAGACAACCAAGACTCAAACAGGGCCGCAAAAGCCTTACCAGCTCTGTCATCTACATGGACCCCTCGAGACCTTCGTTCTACCACCGCAGCTACATCCCACACTCCTCAATCTTAGACATTGATGCCAGTTACAGATGAAGATACTGTATGGTATAATATCATGGCTATTGCATTAATCTGTAGTGGATCTGCAGAGTTTCCGAAGTGCTGGAAATCCTAAACATAAGGTCCTGCTGAAGCCTTTTTGAAAACGAAGAGGTAAAATCTTCAAGGACGGTGATTGAGTGCCATGTTGAAGGCCTACTTTGGATGTTGGTTGATGATGATCAAAGTGCATATGCTGATATTGTGCTTTTACAGAACATCACAAACAGCCTTTATAAATATCTGAATCTGATATATCTATGCTAGACCATAGGTATTGGGATTATTATCCGAGGATTGCAAGGAGTTTGATGTCTTTTAAAGGAACATTCCACTTTTTTCTAAATTGGATTCTCATTTTATGTTTACCTATATGTTTAGGAAATATACTATTATCATGGAATAACAATCAAGGAACTTTGTTGCTGTACAATGGCTGAAGCAGGCACAATGATATTATGCAGTGTTGTTACCTACAGTAGTTACTTAGCTGGGGACTATTTTCAGACTCTGGGTAATGTCATTGCACTTGCTGCAGCCATGGTACTGCAGCAAAGATTCTTGATTATTATGTCCTAATGTAAGTATAGACCCTGGCCATATCAGCCTACACAATAGCAATGTTTAATTTTCCGTTGGTCTTGGTATTGGATGTTACAGCAAAAGTGTCAATCTTTAAATAGAAAAATTATTTAAACTTTATTTTATTATTATTTTTTTTTTGTAAGGATGAGTTTTAACCACAGTGGTTTGAACTGTAATTCTGCCGAGTGTCTAAAAATTAATCAGCATGATGGTAAAAAAATTTTACATTCTAGTCAAATCATTATTCTGCAGTCTTATACCAAAAAACAGAAATAAGGGCAGTATTAATAGCTTAAAATGTGGGACAGCGTTGCAATTATGTGATTGTATTCTTCTGCAATATTGAGCAATTCAGTGTTGATGTTAAATCAAAAGTAATTCACAAATACTTGAAAATGAGATCAAATCTAATCAAATCACTTTTATTGTCACATCAGCAGCAGCACGTGTGCTATGATGAGTCAAAAGCTTAGGTGCTGGCTCCAGACAGTAAAAAATACAGACACGATGACATGCAAATACAACGACAATGTAAAATTGACAGCGATATGTAGAATGAATAGGTGTCCACATAGTTGTAGGCAGTATTGTTTCAAGTATGGATGGGTTAAAGTGCAGTGCATGCTACATATTGATGGTGTGCAGTAAGGGGTATGGAAGAGTCTGTGTGTGGTGTGTTAAGTGTTCATCAGCCTGATTGTCTGAGGGAAGAAGCTTTGCTGCGGAACCGTCTGCCTGAGGGTAGCAGAGAGGAAAGTCTATGTCTTGGGTGGCTGGAGTCATTGATAATTCTCTTGGCTTTCCTCATGCACCGCCTGGTATAGATGTTCTGGAGGGAGAGAAGCTCACCTCCTACTATGCGTCCAGCAGTTCGCACAATCTTATGTAGGCCTTTGCGATTGCTGCTGTTGCTATTTCCATACCAGGTGGTGATACAGCCAAACAGGATGCTCTCCACAGTGCAGGTGTAGAACGAGCGGAGGATGTGGGGGCTCATTCCAAACCTCCTGAGATGCCTGAGGAAGATGAGGCGTTGTTGTGTCTTCCTCATGATGATTTAATGACAATAATTCTCTATGGTTACAACTGAATTAATTACAAAATAACTGTATGAAATGATAAAGTCTGAAATGATAAAACATATGATAATAATTGTACCCGGCTTTAATGTAAACATAAAGTTACCAGAAGTAGAAGGAGAGACAGGGAGAGGGAGAGGCAAAAAGAGTAAGCCTGGGAGCAGTAGAGCCAGAGAAGATAGCCTGCAGATCAGGAGAGAGGTCCTGATCTAATCAGTATCTGCCTTTAGAATTTGTGTGAGCCTTCTTTGCTGAAAAAAAGACATGTTTTGCCGTAGAATCAAATGCATATGATAATTTAGACTCTTAAAGATTCAATGATTTATGCTAAGCTAATGGCGCTCCCACCAGACCACGAGATTAAATATAGTTAATAATGGTAAAACTCAGCTAGGTGATTTGGCGTATTTCAAAAAAATGTGGAGTGTTTCTTTAAACTGCGAAAGACTACAATGGGGACAGTTTTTTTTACGTGTAATATTTATTTTTGTTGTGAATTTGAGAGTCAAAAAGGAAGAAAATGCCAACATATTTTTAATTTATTTTTTCATCTAAAACCAAAATGTGAATATGTTTTGTATGCTTTTTGGACATTTCGGCATTTTGTATTTACAGAATGTGCTGTCTGCATTTTGGATTCATCAAGGGAAAGAAAAATCTCTCACTGGTTAGTACGAGCTTTTAGAGCAGGTCAATTGCTCCAAATGTTTTTCAGCAATGAAAACTATACAGTATGTCATCTCTGAGTGAAAAATGTAAGCTGTTTGAGTAATCTGTTTATTAAATTGTAAAGCATCTCTGTATAAATGTGTGCATAAGTGTTGCATCTTTTGCTTCAACTTATGAAAACGCATTTTTCAGGTTTTTTTAACACAGCTTTATAATACTCTCTCTCTTTCTCTCTCTCTCTCTCTCTCTCTCTCTCTCTCTCTCTCTCTCTCTCTCTCTCTCTCTCTCTCTCTCTCTCTCTCTCTGCAAGTGGCATGAATTTGAACATCATCTTGACCTTGGAGATGATCTTGATTGGTCTACTTGTGTGCATTCAAAGTGCTTTGCTCACAAATAAAAAACAAACAATTTATAGTTTTTTTGAAGATGTTTTTTTTTTTTGTGTCATGAACAAAAATTTGTAAAACTGAAATTACTGTATACACAGTTGAAACTAAATATCACATGATATAGAAGAATTGCTTTCAAATAGTGTAGGTTTTTAACTTAAAGCATATTCTTTGCTTTAGATGTTTTAGCATTTCCCCAATTGTTACTGGTAAATGGATATATGTGAATGCATATACTGAACAGTTGAAGTCAGAATTATTAGCCCCCTGAATTATTAGCGCCCCTGTTTATTTTTTCCCTAATTTCTGTTTAACGGAGAGCAGGTTTTTTCAACACATTTCTAAACATAATAGTTTAAATAACTCATTTCTAATCACTGATTTATTTTATCTTTGCCTTGATGACAGTAAAAAATATTTGACTAGATATTCTTCAAGACACTTCTATACAGCTTAAAGTGACATTTAAAGGCTTAACTAGGTTAATTAGGTTAACTAATCAGGTTATAGGTAATTAGGCAAGTTATTGTATAACAATAGTTTGTTCTATAGACTATCGAAAAAATAAATAGCTTAAATGGGTTAATAATATTGACCTTAAAATGGTGTTAAAAAAATTAAAAACTGCTTTTATTCTAGCTGAAATAAAACAATGAAGACTTTCTCCAAAAGAAAAAAATATTATCTGACATGCTGTGATCATTTCCTTGCTCTGTTAAGCATAATTTGGGAAATATTAAAAAAAGAACAAACAATTCAAAGGGAGGCTAATAATTCTGACTTCCAACTGTAAATATACACACAACAGTTTTGTCTGGTTCTGGAATATGATTGGCTCGAATATGATTGAATGCGAATATGATTTCACTCTTGTGTATTACTCCGCCCACATAGAGAGGCAGCAGATATTTAAACTTACTACAGCTGTTGGACAACATAATGTATTTCCGAGTCTTTTTAGTCAAGAATTTTGTTGTTTAGATTGCAACTATGTAATTCATTTATAAGGACATTGCCTATTTTAGATATTTATAATTTCGGAGATACAGCGCATCGGCATCCATCAGCCTGTCATACTAAGCAGAGCAAAGATGGTTGATGTTGTCCATTCACAAGATGGTGACAGAGGCCGCATAATAAGCCCTTAGGGCAGAAAAACTCAACGTAATTACAAACTAAAGCTGATCAAAACATTATAAAACAGGTAAGTGACTTTTCTATTCAATCTTTTTCTGTTGTATGTTGTAGTGTTGTATTTACTGTATACCAGTCTGGTAATGTTTCTGATAGTGTTTTTGCTTTGCTTTGGCTTTTTTGACGTTAATTATTGTAATATCCCAATTGCAACAGAGAAATACTGTGAAATCTCTGTATACAGATGGCATTTCATGCCGTTCAGCCTTATAATCTTAAAATGTGAGCAAAATCAGCTGTTTTATCATCACTTTAGATATTACGCAAATCATTCTAACACTAGCTGTAAAGGGATGTTGGTGTAGTAGCAAAGGTTTCTGCTGTTCTGACGTCAGCTGCAGATGTGAAGGAATGGTGGGAGAAAGTAGTTCCTCATACAAAAGGCTTTTTTTGACTCTGTGTTTGAATTTCTTTTTTTAATTAATACGATAATGCTGGCGAACTGTTGTATAAACACAATGTCACTCTTGTAGCAGTGCGATATGGCTGTATAATGTCACTGGTGGAACACTAAGGCGAACTACAGCCAATTTGCACTGCTACTCGTTATATTGCTCATATATATATACTGTATATGTATGCATACTGTGTGTGTGTGTGTGTGTTAAACACAGAAGATATTTTCATAATCAATGACTTCCATAGTGGGCGAAAAACAAATACTATGAAAGTCAGTGGTTACAGTTTTTTTTTGTTTTATAATTTTTTTCAAAATATCTTATTTTGTGTTGAAAGGTTTGAAACAAGTAAATGGGAACCAAATGATGACTTTTTTTTAATATTTGGATGAACTATCCCTTTAAGATAATTAGAGTATATTTTAAATTTATAGAGAAGGAATTAGTCAAATAGGCACTAATTAAACTTGTCAATAATTACATAATTGTCTGTTTCTTCAGCAGGACAACAAAACTGTTCTATAACCTTTTCTCCATCTCTTCCAGCAGAGTCAACAGAGCTGTCCTCCTCCCCTAAACCTTCAGATGAGCTCTCCACTGCCCGCGCTGCTGGTCATTGGTGAGCTATAAACGAGAGCTCACACCTGATAAAGAGCCTGCATATGACTACATGTATGTTATTTTGTTAGGATATAAGGGCCGATATGAAATAATAAGGGAACACTTATAAAATGACTTGTATTTGAATAAATAAATTATTTAAAGATATGCCAAAAACATGACTTCAGAATAAGGGCTTATTTAAAACAATATGCAGATTCATGCAAGCTTCAATTTAAACGTTTGGCTGAAAACTGGATGTAATATTGATGAAAGAATGCATAATAGTGCTATTGTTTGAAATCACTAATCTATTTGTTGTTTTGGCAATTTTATATCCGCTTATTTTTCATGAACACAAAAGAAAGATGATAAAGTAATCTAACTCACATTCATATTTAATGTGCATGTATTTGTTTATTAGCATAGTAGCAAAGTGTAGTAAAGGATGATTCATAATGTACAATCAGCCTGCCTTTTATCAAAATAAACACCTTAGGCTATACAATATATTTTTTTCTACACTGAACAGCTGACTTGACATTATTAACATGCTAAATGATAGAGGAGTAAAGGCAGTAATGCACACAGACTGTCAAAACAGAAAGAGACAGCCAGAGGGCTACAAGTGGGAGGGGCTTTCTGGGTGGGCGGGGCTTACGCCTTGTCTCTACTTGTTTGATTGACAGTCGTAACGAGGTAGAGGCTCTGCATACCTCGAGGCAAGTGCGAGAATTCACCGCTGCCGCAGCAACTTTGGGATGGAGCAATAGTCAGAAAAAAAGTCGTTTCCTCTCAGGTACGTCTTTTCGCTTTCATTTGCCACTGACATCTTGAGCGGTTTAATCTGTCAGCTCTGTAAATCCACACTTTGTATAAAATATTCATCACTCGAACATTATCCTTCACATTTACTCAACTACAGCCTCTTATATTGTTTGTATATGCTTTAAAGTCTTATACAGAAGTTTATAAGGCTGTATTGTGGTCGAGGGAAGTGTTGCGCATGTGTTTATTTCGGGATAATTTCTCGCGCATCAAACACTGACGTATTTACAATATTAGCTCATTATTTAACACTTTTGAGAAGAACTGCCTTTATAAACGTTTTAATTGCTATTCTATACTTGTAGTTTGCATACTGTAATTCACCAAACCGTTATCTGAAGGTGTCTTGGACTACATGTGTTTCTTTAAAGTATTATAAGTTTGAATTTTAATCATTTTTTAAAGAGGAAGATGAACAGACGTTGATTATTTTGATATACAGTACCATCTTTCACTAGTTCTGGTTAAATAAATGGTTAAACATTATATAGAGCCATTCTGTATGTAGGCGTTCTTTTATGTAAATGAGCCCATGCTGCTAGCTAGAGGGACTGCCAGACCTTATGTAAAACTATTTTTAAAAATATCTTTGTTAAAGTGCTGTTTTCCTTGTGTAAACCCTGAAATTGAGGCTTTTTATTATTTATAAATGATAGATATGCGTATGAACCACTGCTGAATGTGAAATATTACTAATAGTTTAAATTTAAGCCTAGAATAATCTTAACAGTGTTAAAAAAATATGCTTGGAGGGAACTTAAAATATGATAAATAAATAAATAAAAATATCATTATTATAGTAATTATAGTAATACTGTATATTTTAAATGGTAAATTATATAAATATATACTTTAGATACAAGTTTGGTGTCTGCTGTATTTTTAAAAGCTACTCAAAATGTAGTTTTTGAGGATCACTGACAGTAAGCGAAGCTAATAATTATTATTATTAGGGCTGGGGGATTTGCCCTAAAATCTAAATCTTGATTAATTGAACATTTTGGCTTGATTATGATTAATGAACAATTTATTATTTTATTTTATTCTTTTGCCCTCATAGTTCAGGGACACGTTTTGTACAGTAAATATGCTCACATATTACAAGCAAGAGATTTCAGAATGAAGGGTGCATTACTTGATTTTAAAATAATTGATGGAAACACACTATCTACCATTTATGAGTATTTCTTGAACGCCAACTGAAATGAAAACATATATTGCCTAAAACCAACAGTCGTTTTTTTCTTATAAACGAAGAGTGAAAATAATAATTTTAATGTAATGGAAAATATGCCGTCTCAAGGCATCTCTGGCGCAGCTTCCAATAATCGTCTATGTAGTGCGAATTACTATTTAAGAACGTGTCCATCGTCCTAGTTTAAGTATAAACATAAAGGCCTAACAGATCGGTGTCACATGATAGGGAAAGTAATTGAAAAAAACTGATCTGGAAAAATTAGATCGATTACAGGTTTTGAATGAAAAGATGACAAATTGACAATGCGGCACATATAAATAAACAATTACAAATATCATGACAGTTTTTTATTTATTTAACAATCGTGCTAAACAATGTTACATTTGTACGCATAGAATTAATACTAAAAATATCATCCAACTGGTATGTTGTTTGTTATAACATACTTGCCGAATTTTATTCTCTCTTCATAGACCATTTTGAGGGATGTAAACAAACACAATGGTTCCAATGTATTTTCTGTTTTGCATTTTTAATTTCCATAGCTTCAGAGAATTAAAAAAAAGTCACATATTGATAAATACTGTTATGATAGCTGATTTAACATAAAATTATGATTAAATTGACGCTTGTTACAGTTATGAAATAGTTTGACAACAAGCAGGAAATGTTCATGGGCCAATGGCTTGACCACAGTGAAATGGTCTATATAAAATAGTCTGTGATGCTAGAATGACTGCCAATCTTTATTTTTTTTAATTATCTTTAGTTAAATGTATTCTTTATAAGCTTCCATCCATACACAATGATTTCCCATGTTTAAAATGCACATGTGATGAAGTGTAGATATGAATATAAATTTATATAAAAATGTATAATAATTTTAGGTTATGATGATGACCTAGAATAATCCAGAAAGCAGTGTATGTTGAGGAACTGCAATGTTGACATCAGTTTTTTTATGATGATGATTTAAATACGCACATCTTGATTTTGCCAAGTACGATGCGATCCTGGATTAACATCTATGTTCACCCTGAAACATCATTTTTGTTTGAAAATGTAATCCATACCTATTCCCTACCACTAAACCCAACCATAACTGTAAATAATTCCCAAAATCAGAGGAGAAAAATAGTTGGATAACAATCATGTAGAACAGTAAGCCTAAACTTAACATAAACGATAAACGTATCCCTTAATTCTGATTGGCTGATTGGAATGTTGTTCCAGGATTAACATTGATGTTAATCCAGGAACATATCCTACTTGGTGAAATCAGTTTTGGGATTCAAATACACATGAAGCTATCAGAAACAATGTGAGTTGACCTTTTTGACATTAAGTGATACAATCCCTTCAGCTGTCATTCAAGAGTATATTCAATCATTCTGAGAGAACATTTCTCTGAAGAACATCCTACTGAATCTTGTTTCTCAGGCAACCGTGCTGGTTTTAGAACGCTACTATAAATATATGAGTAGGTGTGCGAGAGCTTTATGATCTGGTATCATTTACATGGTCATGTTTCCTCCTTGTAAGTGTTCATCCACCAACATGTATTTCACCAACATTGGCGTGTGTATACATTGTTTAATTAGCCTGTATCTTGTTCGCTTGCTTTCCAGTCATGGCTTGGCATGAGCGTAGCCGTTTAGACAAAAGCCATGGCCCAGGGACATTGAAACACCAACGTCTTCATGTGTCACTTGAGACACAGTCCTTCTTTTGTGAGTGTCAAATGCTTGATTGTTGAACCTGAGCCAGCGGCTGATTTCCTCTTCCCATCTTGAAGGCTGAACAATGAGCATTTGTGTACGTATCGATGCCTTGCACAAAAAAAAGGACAGAATCACCTGTCTGTAACCAGATACGAGCAGCATGACTGGTGTCAGTGGCGGCGGATTTATGCCGTGTCATTGGTTGATGAGCTGTAAGCTCCACCCATTTGTGTTTTTTGAGCCATCTGGTTGGCTGTTGGACTTTAGCTGCGCCTCTGTTTGTTAACAGCCGAGGGACAGGTGCAGGGTGAAGACCTTGATAGCCTGAAAGACCCCATTATCAGTGGAGCGGAAAGAACCAGTACTTTCATACAGTGAATGCTGGCCTCGGCCATTGGCATCACCTCAACCTCATTTCACTTGCTGTATTGGTGTCAGATTATCTATTATAATCAGTATGACTATATATTATTGTGTCATACATATGTTTAAATATTTAAATCATTATATTTAGTAATGGTTTAGTGTTAAATGTATAAAAAAAACACTTAAATAAAACATGTAAAATTGACACTTTTTCCTCAGATAAAAAGGGAAAGTTCACACAAAATTGAAAACTCTGTTATCATTTACTAAACCTTCACTTCCCAGCAAACAATTTTGTGTTTAATAGACATTTAAATGTAGACAGCTTGGCTAAAAACAGGCTAAACTTGTTAAGATCTTATAGACATCTAAGAATAGGCCAAAAATAGACTCATAAAAAAGACAAATTAGACTTTATATGTGTAGTCATTAATTTCTGTTTATTTGATGAGTAGTCTAGGTGTCAATAGGATAAATATTCTAAAACGTCTATCAGATTTTCACTGACAGCCCAAATTTAGTCTTGTTTTAGTCAAGACGACTATGTTTAGACATCTGTTTGACACATCTTCATTCAATCATTTTCTTTTCGGCTTAGTCCCTTTATTAATCTGAGGTTGCCACAGCGGAATGAACCACCAACTTATCCAGCAAATGTTTTACACAGCGGATGCCCTTCCAGCTGCAACCCATCTCTGGGAAACATCCATACACACTCATTCACTATGGACAATTTAGCCTACACAATTCACCTGTACCAAGTGTCTTTGGACTGTGGGGGAAACCCGAGCACCTGGAGGAAACCCACGTGAACGCAGGAAGAACATGCAAACTCCACACAGATACGCAACCTGACCCAGCCAAGGCTCGAACCAGCGACCTTCTTGCTGTGAGGCGACAGCATTACTTACTGCGCCGCCCAATTAGACATCTTTTAAAAAAATGCTTGCTTGGTTGTGAAAAATTTGTTTGAGTTTTTTTTTTACATTGTTAAGCATGAAAGAAGTTAGTTTGAAATACTGGAAACCTGTAATCATTGACTTCCATAATATTTGTTTTTCTTACTATGGAAGTAAATGCTTACAGGTTTCTAACATCTTTTTGAAAACATCTTCTTTTGCGCTGAAGGGAAGAAGGAAATTCATAAGGGTATGGAAGCACTTGATGGTTATTAAATTGTGGATGATTAATCCATTTTAATAAAAGGCAGAATTTGAGATATAAACTTATTTTTTACCCTCACAATTCTGGGAAAATAGTCTGAACTGAAAATGGAAAAAGTCTGAATTCTGGGTTTATTTCTCACAGTTGTCCCTCAGCTTACTTTTCCTTATTATTTTCTGAGAATTGAGTCTTTATTGCCTACAATAAGGAGTTCACATAAGATTTCTTGCCAGAGTTTACAGTATATATTGCAGTTCTTTTGCAATATTGTGAGACGTAATTCACTATTATTCAAAGTCAAAATTGTGCATTTATAGTAATTGCAAGATATAGTCACACAGTTTTGAGAAGTATAGTTCAAACTGTGAGGTGTAAATTCACAAGTGCGAGAAAATAACAATTATGAGATTAAAAATGTGGTAAAAACCAGCTTTCAAACTTGTGAACTGGGTCACTTGGCATTTTTGAGTTTGCATGTTCTCCTCGTGTTGTTGTGGGTGAATGAGAGTGAGTGTGTTGCAGCTGGAAGGTCATCCGCTGTGTAAAACATATGCTGAATAAGTTGGAGGTACATTCTGCTGTGGCAACCCCTGATGAATAAAGGGACTAAGCTAAAGGAAAATGAATGAATAAATAAATGTATGAATATATCAATAAAGTACTAAAACTCAATTGAAATGAATAAAATTTAAATAACCAATAAACACAAAAAAGCTAAAGGATTTTAACCAGTAAAAACTATGAAAACGATAAAAACTTAATATATAATATAAATACTTAAAATACTTTAAGAGTTTGGTAAAACAGGGGTTCTGTTGTAGAAGCTGGTCCTTAAAGGCACAGTCCACCCAAAAATGAAAAAACTGTCATCATCTACTCATCCTCCGCATGTTCCAAACCTGCTTAAGATCCTTTCCTTTGAACACAAAAGTAGATGTGTTAAAGTATGTTGGAAAGCAGAGGCCATCGACTTTCATAGTACATTTTATTCATTCTAGATTTCAACTTGCCGATTTCCAACACCTTGTTTTGTTTTCAATAGGGAAAAAATGGTTGATTAAATTTATTTTTTAAGGGAAGTGGTCGCAAACAATGTTTATAGGCTGAATTTAAACAAATTTAATTTAGTACTGCTCAACTTGTTTAAATTCAGCCCATATCAATTGTTTGCAACTGATTACCTTAAAAAATGTAGTAAATACGATGAACCATTTTTTCCAGTGTTGGGTGTAAGGAAATGGTGGAAAAAAAAATATTTTTTGGGTCAAACTAACCTTTTGAATCTGCTATCAACCTATAGAGCCTCAGACCAGACAGTATAATAGAGACAGCCAATAAATCTTTTAAGTTCTTATAATGAAACTTTTATAAATGACATCTTAAAACAATGACCAATTATAAAACAGTATAAGTATATAGTTGAGCGTCACGTTTGGATTTGTGTGTTGTGATGGAGAGCATGTATATGCGGATGGAGTCTCAGTCTCAGCACTCCAGATGGCAGCTGAAGGACTAAGACTGAACGTTCAGTGGATCAGGTTGAAAGAGCTTCTTTGATGAGTCACATGATATCTCCAGGCATCAAACTATCGGCTGGCACAGTGTTCTACTTTCAAACTGTTTAAAATGCCTCCTGCATTACCCTCTTACTGGCATCTTATTGTCACTTTTCCCCAAAAAAGAATTTGGAGTATTGATCGTCTAGAGGTTGTATTGAATTAAGCACTTTAAACCCAGTACTTACACATGCTAAAGTGTTTGCTCTTGCAAATGATTGAGAAATTATGTGTTAAGTGGGTCAACAGAGAGAGTACACTCTCATCCAGCTGAATGCATCGGGTGGATTATTTGCAGGGCGGCAGATGTTTGTCACTCTTGCTTATTTTTGCTTCCTTGGTTTCTGTAGAATTTACAGATAAAGACTCATCCCGGCACAATTAACTTTAAATGAGTTTATTCTAATAATAGGCGTTCATCAATAATTCACCAGGCCCTTCTCTGCGTATGCAAATTCAGATGTCCCTCGCCATGGCAACAGCTTGCTGTATTCTCCCAGTGCCCGGAGGTGCTGCTGGCGTCCTCCGCCAAACTCTTGCCTACTTCTGTCTCCCCACAGAGATCTGCTCTGCATTTCAGGAGCTTGAGAAACTGCTTTTGACTTAAAACCGAGTCTAGAGACTTTTTTTTGAGAGCATGTTTTGTGGGTAGTAAGTTTATCATGAGTGTGACATTATGTTGTTTAGCTTTGAAAGGAAACACTTTATTTGTAAGTCGATGTTCAGCATGAGGTGTTACTATCAGCAATGTAAATGTCTATTCTTTTGGATTTTACTGATTTTCTGTAAACCTACAAAAATAGTATGTGGCCGATTGTGCCAGTCTTGCTTATGCTTGTTTACACGTGTAACTCTAGAGAGCGCAGTTGCACCATTTTAGCCAATGCGTTTTTTAAACTTGATGAAATTTATGTTAAAATACATTTTTATATTAAATCTCAGATTAAAACATTTGTTTTGAAGTTAAAACAATTTAATATTTCACAATTTTATTTTTATAAATCCAATTCAATTAATTTTTTATTCCAATTGCGCTTTCACAATGTAGATTGTGTCAAAGCAGCTTAAAGAAGTTCTAATAAATTGAAACTGTGTCAGTCCAGTTTCCAGAGTTCAGTTTAGCTCAGTTCAGTTCAGTGTGGTTTAATTTTCACTACTGAAAGTCCAAACACTGAAGAGCAAATCCATCGATGCCCAAATAATCCATCGATGTGTTTCTTTTCTTTTTTTTAACAAAGTATGCATTACTATTGTGATTTTTATATTATTTAAAATTTTCATATTGTTTCATGGATGTGTCATAAAGCTATTTATGATGTAAAATATAAATTCTATATAAATTAAATGATTTTATTTTCAAAATCGTCTATTTCCACAAAAATAATATTTAATAAATGATAATAAGTCATGCTTTGATGACCAAATCTGCATTTTAGAAGGATTTCTGATGGATGTTATATATTATGATTTTTTTCTAAGAATAAACTACAATTTAATATATATTAAAAATATATAAAAAGCAAATATTTGATTGTAATAATATATTTTTTATTTTATTAATATTTCCCCCAATTTTCCATTAAATAATTGTTGCTTCTGTGAGCAGAAGAGACTCAAAATAGAGCTGCATGATATTGGAAAAAATACACATTGTGTTTTTTTTTATTTTGCTATATGTATTGCGAAATTAATAAATCATTTTACTAGATGAGCTGAATAAATGTTTGTAAAGAATCTATAATTTTAGATGGTTCTATAGGGGAGTGAATCTGCATAAAGTCTACAAGCATGTATAAATTCAATAAAGAAAAATATGCTTATTAAATAAGCAGTGTTGTATTGTTTTTTGAAGAGTCAGAATATATTCAGGTATACAGTAATTGAATAATCAAATATAAAATAATACTGCATAGTCTTCGTTTTATAAACTGTTCAATAAAATGAATTGTTATTAATTTTTCAACGCTAAAAACGATACATTTTCTTATGTCTGAATGATTTTAAAACCCATCACAGTCATAGGCCTCAAAAACACTTGTGAAATGATGACTTATAATCCAGACTCAAAACTGCATTAGTTGTGATTGAGCGATATCGATCTTAAAGTGGTATATTGTGCAGCCCTACTCAAAAAAATATAAATATTTTCAAATCTTACATCCTAAACATTTGAAATATGTCATAGTTTGTGCAAAATTGGACATCTTTAAGAAAGAAAACTGCAAGGTTTTTTATTTTTTATTTTACTTTAAACAAAATATATGAAGTTTATTCTCAAAACTGCTCTACTTTTTTACCAAAAACTCCAGCTTTTTTACCACCTAATTTAATTGTGTACACAAACGGATCTCTTTTCCCCATTTTATTCACTTTAAATTCTAATGGAACCAGTTTTATTAACTAAGCATTACGCAGTATTACAGGGTGTGACTAACCCAGATTCAAGAAAAAAAAAAAAAAAAACACTAATTGTATTTTTCTTTTTTGTGGCACACAGTATATCTATTCTTCAGTGTACATGTTGGTCCTTTTAATACAGAAAACGCCTATAAGTGAACACACAGTGGGCTTGTATTCCTCATGTAGGGTAACAGTGGAAAAAATCCCTCATGAGGTGTGGACCATTTCTGTTTCTATTCCTAAACACAAATGAGCGTCAGAAGGTAAGGGTGCACTTTTTTAACAGGCGTTTCTCATTAAGTCTCTACGGGGTTTTACACATGATGCAACAATTCCCATTGCATACTCTGGATTGAGCATTTCTCAACTGTTACTTAAAGGGATAGTTCACACAAAAATGAAAATTTACTCACTATTTACTTACCTTTAAGTGTTTCCTACACTCAAATATGACTTTTGCTTGTTGTATAAACTACTTTTTTAGAATAAGTTGAAACAATACACTTCTTTTTTTTTCTTTTTTTTTGCGAGATAACTTAATTGTTTTATGTTCAATTTGTAAAAAAATTATTAAGTTAACTTAATCGATTGTGTTTGAATGGAAGAATTGTGTGGAACCTAGGGTTTTTAACAGTGTAAACAGTGTTTTTTATTTTTTTATTGCATAACAAGAACAATAGCATACAAAATTGAGAAATACAATACTAACAATTTTTTTTACATTAAAGGAACATAACAATAGAGAATAAAAACAAAAAAATAAATAATATTATAGGCGATATATAAATGACAAGAAATTAGAAGAAAATGATTCCAAAATGGGCGAGGCAGTGGGTAGTGCTGTGACCTCACAGCAAGAAGGTCGCTGGTTTGAACCTCGGCTCAGTTGGTGTTTCTGTGTGGAGTTTGCATGTCCTCCGGGTGCTCCGGTTTCCCCCACAGTCCAAAGACATGTGTTACAGGTGAATTGGGTACGCTAAATTGTCCATAGTGTATGAGTGTGTGTGTGGATGTTTCCCAGAGATGGGTTGCGGCTGGAAGGGCATCCTGTGCATAAAAACTTGCTGGATAAGTTGGCGGTTCATTCCGTTGTGGCGACCCCGGATTAAAAAAGGGACTAAGCCGACAAGAAAATGAATGAATGAATGATTCCAAAATCGCATACATCCTTATACCTTTTTTAAAAATGTTTTTTAGGGTTTCGATATACTGTATAAGATCAGTTTTAAACAAATAAATGTTAGGTTTATCATTGGACTATTTTTGTTTGTGTACATGGTACTTTCGGATATAAACATTAAATTTTAAGTTTTTGAGAGTTAAAGTTTTGAGAGTTTTTAAGTTAAACATAAGTTTTTGCTCCAGAGTTTTAGAATTATAAAAAATCTTTACAGGAAAACTGATTTTTTATTTATTTTGTAAATTCAAATATAAGATATTCAACATCTAATCAAAACATTTGGGTATATGTACGTTGTGCATTCAAAAAACAGGTGTTTTATCGATTCTAATTCACAGACAGTGTAAACAGTTTGAGGTTTTCTTATGTTTGGGTTTTTCTTTGTTGTGTTGGACAAAATAAGATATTTTAAATAAAGCTAGAAACCCTCTAACCATTGAACTCCATAGGATTTGTTTTTCACATGATTTCAATGGTTACAGGATTCCAACATTTTTCACAATATCTTCTTTGTAGTTCAACACAACAAAAACATCTCAAACCAGTTTAAAAGCAATTACTTGATATAAAAAAGTAAGCAAACTTCATTCATTCATTCATTCATTGACTTTACAGCTTAGTCCCTTTATTAATCAGTGGTCACCACAGCGGACAGAACCGTCAACTGCATATATTTTTTACGCAGCGGATGCCCTTCCAGGCACAACCCAACACTGGGAAACACCTATGCACAATTGCCAATTTAGCTTATTCAATTCACCTGTACCACATGTCTTTAGACTGTGGGGGAAACGGGAGCACCCAGAGGAAACCCACATGAACACAGGGAGAACATGCAAACTCCACTTAGAAATACCAACAGACCCAGCCGGGACTTGAAGCAGCAACCTTCTCGCTGTGAGGCGGTCATGCTACCCACTGCGCCACCATGACGTGTAAGCAAACTTGTTGTTTTACAAACATTATTATTAAAATTATAAAATTATTATTATGTATAATTGTAATATATAATTATTAAATAACTGAGCTATTAACATGTTTGTAAAAAATTAACCAACTTAAAAGTTACAGTGGGTGTACTTACTTTTATAAATAAAGTCAACTTATCGCCTTTCAGGCAACGGGTTTACTCACTTTAAGTAAACCAACACAGCTTTTTACTGCCTACACTGAAATGATGTCTGCAAAATTATTGCAAACAATTTATATGTGTTGAATTTAAACAAATAAATTAAATTTAGTAATGTTCAACTTAATTTGTTTGTTTAAATTCAACAAAAATTAATGGTTTACAACCACTTAACTTAAAAAAAATGTAAATCCAAGGAATCATCTTTGATTTTTTTTTTTTCAGTAAAGTTACTAGTGAGTAAATAATGGCAGAGATTGCATTTTTGGGTGAACTGTCCCTTTTATAACAACAAACCACATGTGAATAATTTCATTCAAACAACAGGTAACACTTTACAGTAAAGTTCTATTAAACAATGAACCATACATGTATTACAGTGTTTATTTATCTTTACTATTGTTATTATTGAAAATGTTGTTCATTGTTAGTTCTTGTTAACCATTAATTTAAGTAATACATTAGTAAATGTTATACTACACTGTAAAACAGTCAACTTTATCAAATAAACTGAGTGTAGTTAACTCAAAATTAACTGAATGTCAATTCTACACATTTGAAAATAGTTTTGAACTCAGTGTTAAAGGTAATGAGTTCATTAAATACCTCATTACTTCAACTGAAATGTAGTAAGATCACAGTACTCAAGTAGATTTGTTTTTTAACTAAAATGGTTTGTAGCAATTGGCTTCCTCAAATAGTTTGAGTTCTCTTCATTTATTGAGTTTTACTGTGCTCAGATTGCTTCATTTACTCAAATAGATTAAGTTCACAGTACTCATTAGGATTAGTTTTTTTTAACTCAAATGGTTTGTTGCAATCGGTTTCCTCAATCGGTTTCAGCAGTGGCGCAAAAAGGGGGTATGCAGTGTATGCGGCGCATAGGGGCGCCACACATGGGGGGGGGGGGGCGCCATTGTGGCAAAACTATTTTTGAAATTATGTGTGTTATTATACATATTAAACAAAATAAATGCATATTTTTGGTTGAAAAAAATGTTTATCATGCATTTTATATGAATATACAATTGTATTTTATTGAATACAAAATTATACCACTCCTCCCTCTTCGTTGACCTTTTGATTGATCCGTTGCTCGGTTATCCGTTGTTAATATTAGTAAAATGAATTTAAAAACTGAGTAAATATGGAATATGGATTCAGTGTGGGCCTACTGAATATGTTTCAGACAAAATAGAAATTAATATTTTGATAAAAAAATTCCCCTATATAAATTTTATATATTTGATTATAATGATTCTTAACCCTGGTTTAAACTGACACATGAACAAATATTCAGAATATTCACATTTTTTGGAACTGAGATGTTTATTAATACTATAAAGATCGTTCGAGGTTACTAAAGTAACCCTTCGTTCCCCGAGGAGGGGAACGGAAGCACTATAAGTGGATTTGATTTGTAAAATCCACGCATTGGGAGGTTCGGTTCAGAAGCTACTCGTCTGAAAGAGTATTGAACGGGCCAATTAAGAATGAATTGGCAGCGCAAGCCTGCGCAGGTGAGCGGCATAAGCAATCAACTGAGTATATAAGCTCACCTGGCGCCAGCAGACGCTATCCTTTTTAAGCTGAAGAGACTTTCAACAGCTAAGGGACAGTCATTATGGCGACGGAGTATAGTGCTTCCGTTCCCCTCCTCGGGGAACGAAGGGTTACTTTAGTAACCTCGAACGTTCCCCTTCGGGGGGAACTTCAGCACTATAAGTGGATTTGATTTGTAAAATCCACGCATTGGGAGCCCATTGAAAGCGCCATAATGACTGCACCTTACCAACACCCCCGATGAGGAGATAGTCAAGCAAGCGTGACGCACCCGCATCATGGGGGGCGCGGTCCTCCAACGTGTCCCTGGCCCTAATTTATCCTACTTCAACAGAAGTTTTACGGATTTAGATATATTTTTTGGGAAGTCGTGAGCATCTAGATAATTCTAGGAAAATACGACAGTACGTTGGGAAGCGTGCAATCCCGATAGGGAGGACGCTGCGGAGGCCATCCGTTACCCAAGGGGGGATAGATGGCAGAATTTACATATGGACTAGCCCTAAAAAGGGGGAGTACGCATAGCAAAAGAGTGGTTAGCGGGGAGGGAAGACACGGGTCCGCCCAGGGGGGGGACTTAACCGTGGCGGAATAAGCATATGGGATCGCCTAGTGGGGATCACGCATAGCAGGCACCTTTACCCAAAACGCGGGCTGACCAGCGGGCAGACCTACAACGTAGTGGGCCAGCAAGTGACTCCTCCGCTGAGTCAGTGCTGGGGGCCACGGAGGAATCTGCAGGGCTCACCTGACGGGGAACTTTACTGACAGATAAAAAGGCGCACGTATCTCCGTGTTAGGGAAAATGGCGCAGCAAGCGTGTTTCAACACCCTACCGAATTGTTTCCTCAATCACCAAGGGTTACCTAATACCCTTGAGGAAACCGGCTCCACTCGCAGATTGTAAAACCTTGCAAATGTGTTGGGTGTCACCCAGCCCGCAGCTCTACAGAAGTCTGTTAGAGGGGCGCCGCGTGCGCGCGCTCGAGAGGATGCGAAACTCCGAGTGGAGTGCGCACGCGCTCTCGGGGGACGCGGCTTATCTCGGCTCTAATAGTGAAAGAAGGCATCCACAATCTAGTGGGAACTTATTTCGGTACGGCACTTCCCTGCTGCCGACCGTTATAACAGACGAAGAGCTGCTCAGATGATCTAAACTCTGAGTGCGGTCCGGATAATACGCAAAACGCGAACTGGACAATAAAGAAGGGCTGGGTCTGCCTCCTCCGAGGGCAGCGCTTGCAGGCTCACTACCTCGTATTAAAACGGAGTGGTAGGAACCTTGGGCACATATCGCGGGCGGGGTCTCAGGACGTGAGAGAAGCCAGCCCAATTACAGGCACGAGTCACTGACCGAAAAATGCCTCCGGGTCCCCGACCCTCTAATCGATATCAACGCGACCAGCAGAGCTGTCTTCAGGGACAGAAAGATACTGAGTCGAGGATCGAAGGGATCTGACGCGGCTTGTGTAGCGAGGGCGAGATCCTAAGAGGGCATGAGAGGGGGCGGGATGGATTAATTCGCTTAACGCCCCTGAGGAACCGGATGATGAGGTTATGCGTTCCCACGGTGCTGCCAGCCACCGCGTTATGAGAGCGGAGATGGCAGCCACGTAACCTTGAGTGTGGAGGGCGACAGCCTGCTCTCCAGCTTCTCTCGGCGTAAAGAAAGCACAACGCTGATCTGGCAAATTACGGGGGTCTTCTCAGCGAGAGACACACCATTCAGTGAATAGACTCCACGTCAGGGCATAGGCGCGCTCGGGGAGGGTTACCTAAGTCTTCCTCGCGTCTAAAATCTCTTCAAAGATCGGCGAGGGTGCCAGGTGGTGCCCTGTCCCTGAGAGAGTAGGTGCTCTCTCGAAGGGACTGCCAGGGGAGGGCTATCGCGAGGGAGAGCTCTGACATCCAGGTCCGGTTGAGCCAGAGGGGCGCAACCAGCAACCTGTTCCTCGTCCTCTTCCTGACCTTGCACAGTAACTGCGCGAGCAGGCTCACTGGGGGAAACGCGTATTTGCGCGTGCCCCGAGGCCAGCTGTAAGCCAGTGCATCCGTGCCGAGAGCACTCGGTCAGGGAAAGAACAACTAGCAATGAGCGATCTCGGGGGAAGCAACAGATCGATCTGGGCTTCCCCGAATCGCGCCCATATCAGCTGAACAGACTCGGGGTGGAGTCTCCATTCTCCAGGACGCAAGGCTGCCGTGAGAGCGCATCGGCTGCACGGTTGAGCTTGCCTTAATATGAATGGTGTGCAGCGATTTCAGCCGCGGATGACTCCAGAGGAGCAGACGGCGGGCGAGCTGAGACATGCGGCGAGAGCGCATACCCCCTATACGGCTGATATACGCCACCACCGCCGTACTGTCCGTCCTGACCAGCACGTGTTGCCGCTCCAGCACCGGAAAAAAACGGTGGAGAGCGAGGAACACTGCCAACAGCTCCAGGCGATATGCCAATGCAACTGGGTACCTTTCCACAGGTCCGCAGCCGCATGCCCGCAACGCACAGCCCCCCAGCCCGTGTTGGAAGTGTCTGCTGAAACGACAACAAGACTGGACGCCTGTTCTAGAGACACCCAGGCCTGTAGGAACGAGGGGTCGCTCCAAGGGCTGAGGGCGTGGCGACACAGCGCAGTAACAGAGACTCGGTGTGCGCGCGCGTGCCATGCGCGTCTGGGGACTCGATCGTGAAGCCAGTGCTGAAGTGGTCTCATATAGAATAATCCGAGCGGCATGAAGCGGCTGCGGATGCCATATGCCCCAGGAGCCTCTGAAATAGTATCAGTGGGACCACTATTTTACTGTCGAGCTCTCTCAGACAGTACAGCATCAGCTGAGCGCGCTCTCCGGAGAGGCGCGCTGCCATGGTGACCGAGTCCAGCTCCAGCCCGAGAGAAGAGATCCTCTGCACGGGGGCGAGTTTGCTCTTTTCTCGGTTGACCTGAAACCCCCACAGGTGGAAGTGCCAGAGCACTTTGTCTCTGTGCATAATCAACTGCTCCGAGAGAGGGCAAAAATCAGCCAGTCGTAAAGAAATTGAGTATGCAGATGCCCGCGAGCCGAAGGGGCGCTGAGGCACCCTCCGCGGGCTTGGTGAGGACCCGCGGAGACAGAGAGAGCCCGAAGGGGAGGGCTTTGTATTGCCAAGCTCGACCTTCAAACGCAAACCGCAGAAACTGTCGGTGGCGAGGAAGAGTGGAGACATGGAAATACGCGTCCATCAGGTCTAATGCTGCAGACCAACCCAGAGGACGAACGCACCGGAGGATGCGCTTCTGCGTGAGCATTCTGAACGGCAGCTTGTGCAGGCAGCGGTTCAAAACGCGCAGATCTAGGATTGGCCGTGACCCACCGCTCTTTTTGGGCACGATGAAGCGTGGGCTATAAAACCCACTCTCCATCTCGGCTGGAGGGAGCTGCTCGATTGCATCCTTCGCCAGTAGGACAGCATTCTCCTCTCGCAAGACAGGGGATCCGGGAAGCTCGCGGGTCCCACGGAAAAGCTGGAGGTGAGATATTTGCTCTCACTCCAAACCCGAGCTCCGGAGGAGAGGCTCGAGGGGTGGGAGAAAGGAGACCGTCCTCCCAGCGCTCGTGAGCCACTGGCGAAACGCACCGAATCTGCAAGCTAGAAAGCATAGCGTCCCAGACTGGCAGATTTCGGGCTGTCACATCTGGGGAAGTGAAAAGTGCCCTTTCATAATGTTTTCATGGCAGTAAAAAGTGCCTTTGGAAATGGGGCCCCGCCCTCCAGCTGGGAAAGAGCAAGTTTCCTCTTCTCCAGATGGCCTGTCCCAGGGGCGCTTCGCGGTCCGTTGCCGGACTTAGCGGCGTTCTGGGCAGGGGGGCTGCCTGCTTCCGAGGTGCCCGACGCGCTCGCTTCGCCTGAGGCGTGTGCGGGGGCGGAGCAGCTCTCGTAGGCGGGCGCCTTCGGCGAGGAGCAGGTATGAATGGCACGGCGGGCGGAGCGGGCTACGGACCGCCGATAAAACATCACCTACCAACTGCTCTCTCACCGCCTTGAATTCCTGGGTGAATTCACAGACAGTGTCGCCGAACCTGGCTGGGGATATGGGGAAGTCAAGAAAGCGGACTTTGTCGACTTTGCGCATATCAGCCAGGGGTGGCGCTCCTGGACCACTAATGTGGACATCGTCCTCCCCAACGCACACGCAGCGGACTCAGTAGTCCGAAGAGCTAAGTCGGCGGCGGTGCGAAGCTCGTAAGCCTGGGTTGGACCCACCCTCGTGCAGCTCGGCCAGCGCCTGCGCTTGGTAGCGCTGGTAGGTGGCTATCGCATGCAAGGCGGAAGCAGCCTGGCCCGCGGCTATGTAAGCTCTAGCTCCGAGGGAGGTAGATAACTTACAGGCTTTGGATGGGAGACGAGGCGGACCCCGCCAAGAAGAGGCGCCGCGCGGATTTACCGCCATCGCGCACTCAACCTGAGGAATCGCCACATACCCCCTGGCTGTTTCACCGTCAAGAGTGGTTAGGGTGGAGGAACACGCAGCACGAGCAGAAAAAAGTGCTTTACAAGACCGCGTGAGCCTACTGTGCACCTCCGGGAAGAAGGGAACGCCCCTCTAGTCGGTCCGGCCGCGGAGCTGGGGGATAAACCATCTCCAACCCACGGCCGAAGCAGCCCGGGAAAGCACGGCTAACATGTCCGTTTCAGGATCCGTAGTGACAGCGCTCACCAGCCCGAAGGGGGCGAGCGGGTCTGGATCATCATCGGACAATGAAAGCCCACCCTCCGATGCCGCGGTGGACATCTGGTCTCCGGTGTCATCGGGCGTAAGGGCTACCATCTGTTAGACGGATCGCTTCCCCCGCCCGAAGCTTGGATGGAGCGCTTAGAGGAGCGGGAGGTCCGCGGGCCCGTGGGCGACGGATTATCTCTCGCTGAAACCCTCAGATCTGCCCGAGTGCCCGCTGCAGAGCAGGGGACAACTGGGGTGGTTCACCCTTTTGCAAAGGCTAACCGCGATCTTGCGCAACAGTCATGGCATCGCAATGACGACATGAACTGCCCGCAAGCAGCGCATTAACATGCTGGACCCCCAGACATGTAACGCAGTGCCCGCGCCCATCATCCGAGGACAGGAAACCACCGCATCCAGAAACGCACAGTCGGAGCGCCGTCCTGATAAGGACGTGCTGCACGACTGTGTTGCTCTTTCTGTGAAGTTTGCAACTTTATACGCACCGCTCTGGAGGACCGGACCCAAAGAACGCCAGACAAGGGAGAAACCCAGCTCGACTGTCTGCCACTGCGTGTACACACTCTGGACCGGGAGAATGCTCTCGTTCGCTCAGAATCGCTGGTCACAGCAGGAGGAACCCTCATCGACTCGATCAGAAAGTCTCTGAAGCGAAAAGGATAGCGTCTGCTGGCGCCAGGTGAGCTTATATACTCAGTTGATTGCATATGCCGCTCACCTGCGCAGGCTTGCGCTGCCAATTCATTCTTAATTGGCCCGTTCAATACTCTTTCAGACGAGTAGCTTCTGAACCGAACCTCCCAATGCGTGGATTTTACAAATCAAATCCACTTATAGTGCTGAAGTTCCCCCCGAAGGGGAACCATTTTTATACCATATACATGTTTTTATAAATTTATTAAATATCATATTGATACATTAGGCATTTTGGTAACCTTTTGGATTTGTGCTCAAAACTAGTTCAATTTAGTTCCAAAAAAGTAGGCCCATAATATTTTGATAAAATAAAACATTTCAGGCAGTTTGTCTCTATTTTTTTACCCTAAACATTGTACAGTCTTTTTGGGATGAGATGTAATTCTTTGTGACTTTACATTAGTGTAATTATACTTTTACTATTTCATACAATTTCAGTTGCGTTCAGAACTTTCACATGTTGATGATAAAAAAAAATAGGGGGGGTTAAGGGGGGCGCAAAACTTGAAATCGCATACCCCTCAGTAAATGTGCAGTTGCGCCTCTGGGTTTCAGTTACCGTAAGTTTTTGGGTTTTACAGTGTATGATTGACAAATGCTAAACAAGTATCGTTCATTCTTATTTGTAAACACATTACCTAATGGAACCTTATTTTAAAGTGTGACCAATTAACAGTCTCAAGTGCTTCCTCAATGCCATTGGGGTGTGGGGATTCCTCTCGAAAACTTGAGACGTGCAAAGATTTGAGATATCTTTGGGGATTTCCACCCTCCTCATTATCACAGGATAAGGACTAAATGACTGGGACCGGCGGAAGTGGCTTGTTTGTGATAGGAAGAGCTGCCCACTTCAGCATTTCCCTGAGTCTCTTTCCCTTTCTTTTTCTCCATCCTTCTTTTCCTTTCGCATTCGGTCACTGGGCGGCACAGTAACCCTACACCTGCCTGCTCACATACGTTCTACTGTAACTGGCTGAACTGCTTTGACAAGTGCGTGAAGGGGGTTAAAACACACTTGCAGCGTAGAGCCGGGCTCCTATCTGGCTGCATCTCTCCACAGACACACACCCATGCTTTAAGAAACAGCCCAGACTCTGTGCTCTGAGAGAGGGAAGAGAAGGAGAGTAAACAAACTGAAAAATCACAAGTTCAATGCTGCCACTGTGGAAAGCCTGACCCAAACTGGGCTACTCGCCAAATGGAGATACAGTCATACAGCGAGCGCAGCTACAGTGAGCTGAATGAAGAGAATGATGGAATTGAAGTGGTGAGCATGGCCAGCGTACCTGAAGACTTGATGCTGAGCGGGGACTTTCGTGGGAAGTTCAAGAAGATCCGCTACAGGAAAAGGGCCTCTATTCTGTCATGTAGGTGCTTGTGTTTTTTGTTGTTATTGTTGTCAGTGTCTGATGGGAAATTTGAGATTGAGAGGTTGTGGTGGTCTGAAGACGTAACTTCATACGTCTGTTTGCCAGCCGTGTGTGAAATGCCTCAGTGTCTGTTGGTATTTATTGGTTCAGTCAAGAATGTGCTGTCATGTTTGTTAAAATAGGCTGTTTGATTTGGGTTTATGAATGCTTACAGAAGCCAACACGAAACCTGCAAATTGCTGTAGTGTGGTGAAATGTGAGGAAAAAATGCGTGTCAGAGTTTTTTGATATATTAACCTCATTATGATTAATGGTTTTTGGATTACTCTGGGTTATGCTGCATCATATTTATTTATCTGCTGTGACTTCACTGTAAAAAACAAATTAATTTACTTAAAAATAGGGTAAGTCTGTTGCTTTGAAAGCAATTAGTTAACTAAAAAATGTGAGCAAACCTGTTGCCTTAAAATTATTGATTAAACGAATGTGCTTTTTAAAAGAAGTTACAGTAAGTCAACAACAGTTCCCAGTTACAATGGTTTACTCAGTTTTTAAGTAAAGCAACTAATCTCTTTGTTCTGATGTGTAAATAATCTGAGATTTAAACAGTTTTAATTCTTTGAAAAGATTAAAAAAAAAAAAAAACAAATTACACCATTGTTCATGTATGATGTAGATCATTTGTCGTATTTTTGCACATTTTATTTTCAAAAATATAAAACAACAATATTGTGATACATTTTTTGATTAAAAATTTAATTAGATTTTAAAAAAATAATTGTATAGCTAAATAAACGTTTCTGCCAAAAATATCTACTTGAAGCAGTTTTGTTTTGTGAACATTTATTTATTTATTTATTTATTTATTTATTTATTTATTTATTTATTTATTTATTTATTTATTTATTTATTCATTCAGTCATTTATTTATTTATTTATTTATTTATTCATTCATTTATCATTTTATTTATTCATTTTTGTTTAGTCATTTATTTATTTGTTTATTTATTTATTCATTCATTCATTATTTTATCCGGTTATTTATTTATTTATTTATTTATTTATTTATTTATTTATTTATTTATTTATTCATTCATTTATTCTTTTATTCAGTCGTTTATTTATTTGTTCATTTAGTCATTTATTTATTTTTCATTTATTCTTTTATTATTCTATTTAGTCATTTATTTATTTATTCATTCATTTATTTTTATTTAGTCATTTATTAATTTATTTATTCATTCATTCATTTATTTTTTATTTTTTCATTCATTCATTTATTTTTTATTCAGTCATTTATTTATTTTTTAATCATTCATGTATTATTTTATTCAGTCATTTAATTATTTATTTATTCATTCATTTTTTTATTCAGTCGTTTATTTAGTTATTACTTTAAGCATTTATTATTTTATTCAGTCTTTTATTTATAAATTTTTTCATTCATTTATTTTGTAGAAATTTTGTAAATTATTTTTAGTTGTGAAACAGCATTTTGGCAGCAACATAGGATCATCCTGAAAACATAGCTCTATATACATTTCTGGAGATCACAAATTATGTAGCCAAAAGTAAATATTTACTTTACTTTCTTTCTTTATTTTTCTGGATTTCTTTTTAAAACAGTCAGTTGGGTTTAGGGAAGTGGATAGGCGAGTCAATCGGTGCTTTTGAAAACACTATTGATTGGGTTTAGGGAAAGAGGAGGGTGGCTCAGTCAATCCGTCAGTCAGTCGACAGCTGCCTCTGGTGGATTTTTACGAGAACAGCAAGCATTAATGGCACTTGTGAGAGAAATTTGTGATGTCAAAAAGCACACACAGCGGCCTCTGGTGGATTCGCGAAAACAAAAACGGCAAAAAAACGGACCTCCTGTAACGTATTGGCTATCTCCATAAATGTATAAAGAGGTATGTTTTAGAATGAGCCTGGGCAGAAATTATCCAAAATGGATTAAATCATTTATTTCTTTAAAAATATCTTAGTCTTGATTCTGTCGTTACAACATAAAAGACATGAACTAAAACTCAAGGATTTTGATTCCTGTTCCCAGTTCAGCATTTAACTCAAATTTCTGGACCAATAATATAATTTGTAATAGACCTTATAAAGTTATTTTAAATGCAAAGCAGAAGTGTTTTCCTAGTATCAGACTATTTGGACTCCAAGGTATCTATCATGCTTGTTTAATGTGATAAAACAGAGTGTAAATTGCAGAAGACACAAAAACCTCTTATATTCAGGATAGATACAGAAAATGATACTTAAGCTTTGTGTGGATTAGTCTTTGTGTGTGTGTTTCTGTGAAAGAGTCTAAAAAGGAGGATAAGGAGTGTAAGGGGAGAAAGAGGGGCCAGAGGGTGAAGAGAGGGAAAACCAGCGCAGGGAGGAAAAGCTGATAGAAAAAAGGAGGAGTGTAGAGCTGGTACTGATATCCACAGTGACGCCTGCATCAGTGAGACATGCCTCACATTCCATCACTTTATCAGAGCTTGAAAATGCTTTTAATAGGCTCTTAATGGGACTCAACCTGCCGAACAACCTGCTCCCACTCTCACTGATGGCTCAAGACTAAATATTTACACTATCTCTAAGAGATGACCTGCCAATGAATGCCTGTGATGAGATTACTGATTTTGTTTTTGAGGCAATCAGATAGTTTTTGAGGTTTAGAATACATCATTCATTCATTTTGTTGTCAGCTTAATCGCTTTATTAATCCGAGGTCGCCACAGCGGAATGAACCGCCAACATATCCAGCAAGTTTTTTATGTAGCGGATGCTCTTTCAGCTGCAACCCATCTCTGGGAAACATCCACACACACATTCACACACACTCATACACTACGGACTATTTAGCCTACCCAGTTCACCTGAACCGCATGTCTTTTGACTGTGGGGGAAACCGGAGCACCCGGAGGAAACCCATGCAAAGGCAGGGAGAACATGCAAACTCCACACAGAAACGCCAAGTGAGCCGAGGTTCGAACCAGCGAACCAGCGACCTTCTTGCTGTGAGGCGACAGAACTACCTACTGTGCCACTGCCTCGCCCTTGAATACATAAAAACTTACTTATTATTATTATTATTATTATTTTTATTTTTATTTTTATTTTTTTACCACTTTTGTTCCTTTTGTGTGATTGGCTTACCGGCCACTTTATTAGGTACACCTGTTCAACTGCTTGTTAACACAAATTTCTAATCAGCCAATCACATTGCAGCAACTTAATGCATTAAGGCATGTAGAGGTGATGAACAAGACGATCTGTTGCTGTTCAAACCGAGCATCAAAATGGGGAAGAAATCGGGTTTAAGTGACTTTGAACATGCCATTCGAGATTCAGATGATAGGGTCAGAATTTGACATCAACAACATGGATCCATCCTGGCTTGTATCAACGGTTCAGGCTGCTGGTGGTGTGATGGTGTGGGGGATATTTTCTTGGCACACTTTAGACTCATTAGTACCAATTGAGCATCGTGTCAATGCCACAGCCTACCTGAGTATTGTTGTTGACTATGTCCATCCCTTTATGACCACAGTGTATCCATCTTCTGATGACTACCTCCAGCAGGATAAAGCACCTTGTCACAACATGACAATAAGTTCACTGTTCTCAAATGGCCTCCACAGTCATCAGTCTCAATCCAATAGAGCACCTTTGGGATGTGGTGGAACGGGAGATTCACATCATGGATGTGCAGCCGACAAATCTGCAGCAACTGCGTGATGCTATCATGTCAATATGGACCAAAGTCACTGAGAAATATTTCCAGTACCTTGTTGAATCTATGCCATGAAGGATTAAGGCAAAAAGGGGTCCAACCCAGTATTCCTTAGGTGTACCTAATACAGTGGTGAGGTTATCATATTTAAGTTTTTATATATTTAAAAACTTTACTATTTTTAATAATATATTATAGAGTTTTCAAATACATAATTTTTTTCTTTTTATTTATTATATTTTTGATCATTTTTAATTTTTTAATAATTTTTTTTAACCACTTACGTCCTTTTAGTGTGATTGTCTTGAGTCATTTTTCAATACATTTCTTTGAGTTTTAATAGCTTGTGCTTTTTAGCATTTTACGTTTTTGGACATTTCGACCCATCACGCCGTCCATTTGCGCTGTGTGGTGTTAATGGTCTGGTTGAAAGGTTGAGAGATAGTTCAGCCAGCGTATTATGTAATAATCTGTCTGAGAGCCCCTTGCTGTGCCAAGTCCAATCGCATAACGTGACCAGCTCTGATCTGTGTTGGGTTATATTACTAGGGTGAGATTATCTGCTGAGTTTACATTTGAAGTAAATTAATGCTCAATTGCCAGATGTCAGGGTGATGGATAAATCCAGACTTTATCATCATGATAACCGTTGCAGCAATGTCCATAAACAAAAACAAGGAAACTGAATCCCTCGTGCCATGGATAGGCAAATTGTAGTCACGAAAATATGTGACACTGTTGACTCGGCTTGTAGTGCCAGAACTGGGTATTTGCATATGAAAAAGCTGTACTAAAAACTGTTTAATCATGTTAACATGAATGGAAACACTTTACATCTTTCTGTTTAATCTCAAGTATGTGTCTTATTATCCTTGCAGTTGTTTTAAGTGGTGTTTAAGTAGACTGTTGTAAAATGGTTAGTCTGTTTAAAAGGTAAAATTCTATCATTATTTTCCAGTCCCCTCGCAATAAAAAAAAAAAGGATTTTGTGCATCTTCAGAACTCAAATGAGGATATTTTGAATGCAATTTGAGAGATTTCTGTGCCTCTTTGATGCTATATTTAAGGAAACCATTGATGGTTCAAATGTAAAGTAAATCCATATTTCTGATACAAAGTGAGCAGTTTAAAGGTCCTGTGAAATGCCACTGGTTTTAAAATAGGATCTTAAAATAATTGTGTAAGTGCAATTATGTTTTGTTGTTGTATGTGAGTTTCTGTCTGAAGACACTTTTCTAACCCCTGTGTTGATAGACAAAACAGTTGATTGAATTGAATCGAATACTTATCTGAAACATGAAGAGAGTGTGTTTCCTAGAGTGGCAATAAAAAGGCAGCCAATAGCATTTTGTTTTTATCACAGCTCTGCCAGTGAGAGTGGTTGAGATCAAGCACATCAAATGAAAAGCAAATGAGAAGCATCTTAAAGGGGGTGGGGCATGTCAGATACAATTGCATTTAATTGGTCAAGATTTAATGAGAATGAGTATGAGGTGCTGACGTAACAAATTGTTGATCCATTTAGGCGGAAGTGACAAACTAAAAGCTTTGGATAGCAGGTCAATATCTTCTAAACACTAATTTGTCACTGTTTTGTAGCACACTAGCATATACATCTCCTTAAAACTAACATACTGCAACTAACATTTTAACATGAGACCTTTAATGTAATTCTTTTGAAAAACATGATCGCCTCAAATGATTAACAAATTTTATTTAGGGTTTTTTTTCCACATGTAGACATTGATCAAACTTGGGGTAATCAATTAGGTTTATTCTTGTGTGTTACATCAGCATTTTTAAGGTTCCGCAAAATCCAATGAGATTTGTTTTGTGTGTCAAAGAGGTGCAAGGAGGTAGGAGTTTTTCGATAAATATTAATAAAAGCCTAAATGAAGACATTCATGCATTTTCTTTTCGGCTTAGTCCCTTTATTCATCAGGGGTTGCCACAGCAGAATGAACCGCCAACTTATCAGGCATATGTTTTGCACAGTGGATGCCCTTCCAGCCGCAACCCATCACTGGAAAACATCCATACACAGTCATTCACACTCATATGCAATGGACAGTTTAGCTTATTCAATTCATCTATATCACATGTCTTTGGACTTGTGGGGGAAAGCGGAGCACACATAGGAAACCCACGCTAACATGGGGAGAACATGCAAACTCCACACAGAATCACCAACTGATAACGATGGGGCTTATATATATATATATATATATATATATATATATATATATATATATATATATATATAAAATATGTTTATATGCATTATATATATAAAATATGTTTGTGTTTGGAGAAATATGAGCAAATGATCACAGAATTTGGTGACTTGCTTGACATTACATTTTCACATGTTCATAATATTTACTTATTACAGTGAGTACAAATATTGGCTATTAACCCTTGAGGTATAAATAAAATCAAAACTAACCAAACGGTTTGGTTAGCTCACATTTTTTATTTTGTGGTGAACAATTCATCTGCGCATGTTATTAAGAAAAAAATGTTTGCCTGTGTAATTTATAATTAATATCTGAAAATGCACCTCCTGTTTGTTTTCAATTAAAGTCTCAGATTACGTCTGCCTGAAATATTGGGCAGGCCTAACATACTAACAACAAACAGAAGTGTGATGAGGAGGTGTCTGAGTTGTAAACAAGCTGTAAAAATAAGTGTAACCTTGCATAATTTTCTTTTGTTTGACCTAATCATTTAAATTTTTAGCTTCCATCGTGCTAGCTGTCATATTTTTAAGAATAATTTTTAAAAGTAATTGTTCTCTTTAAATCACAAATGGTCAACTCTAAATAGAGTGTGAGCATTATGTAATTAAGGCCAAGTTCTTGACATCAGAGGGATAGAGAGGAGCATGATGGGATTATGGAGTGACTCAGGATGTGCAGGGCTTGCCAGCAAATCAGCTGCATGTGTCCTCAATGCAGAATCTCAAATAGTCCCTTGTTTACATTGTAGATAGTATAAAGACCTGACCAACCCCAGTTATACAGAATGGCTAGGCTGGTCCACCATGCTGAAATTGCACGTGTGTTTGTGCAGGAAGCAGATTTTTGCTTACTAAAAAGTGATCTTGTTTACCTGTGCATTGATTACACCTGTGTTTGTGCTGCGTTTGACCTTCGGTGTCTTCTTATGAGCTTCTGACTTTATCCTTCAGCGAAGAAATTAGGAAAATACTGAGTTAAAAAGGGTTTGCGTTTATACAATGTCCTTCTAAATTGCTTTGTTTATGCTTTAACTCCAAAGTTTACTGACACTTTTGATAAAGTGGGACTTTAACTAGATTCAAGCCAAATTCAGCAAGTAGGCATGCATGGCATGATAACTAGTTTCAGAGTTTACCGCGGTTTAGGAAAGTCAAGGTTTTAAAACCGCTAACATTTTCTGTTATACCGTTTCTAAGGTATATGTATGGAATGAAACCAAAGCATGTGCCATTTTTAAATAAACAGCCGAAAGATTACACAATACACACACACACACACACATATATATATATATATATATATATATATACCAGATATACCAGAGGGGGCGAGGCAGTGGCGCAGTAGGTAGTTCTGTCGCCTCACAGCAAGAAGGTCACTGGGTCGCTTGTTTGAGCCTTGGCTCAGTTGGCGTTTATGTGTGGAGTTTGCATGTTCTCCCTGCCTTCGCGTGGGTTTCCTCCGGGTGCTCCAGTTTCCCCCACAGTCCAAAGACATGTGGTACAGGTGAATTGGGTGCGCTAAATTGTCCATAGTGTATGAGTGTGTGTGTGAATGTGTGTGTGGATGTTTCCCAGAGATGGGTTGCGGCTGGAAGGGCATCCGCTGCGTAAAAACTTGCTAGATAAGTTGGCGGTTCATTCTGCTGTGGCGACCCCGGATTAAGACAAAGTCGACAAGAAAATGAATGAATGAATGAATATATACCAGAGCTTCAACAAACCTTGTCGTCATTTCGATGAACAGCCACAAAGACAAGAAGAAGAGCAGAATCTGCCCTGTGCTCCGTAGTTCTTTACAAGACCGTCTAAAGGTTGATTTACAGTATACTAATAACAATGATTACTGCTAAGTGCATGTGCACCTCACGAAAAGTACAAAGCTTTTATATTTGATGCGTTCGCTGTTGAGATATTCTTTAAAACAACAGGGGGTGGTCTAAAGAAACCCACCGCTAAGTGAGATGGATAAACAGGGAAGTAGGAAGACCCGTACAGCTTTCCTCGAGCGAGAATGATGTCGACTTATGTCGATGTTGGTACCCTTTTGACAGTGGAAACACAAGCTTAATAAAGGTGACCCATACCGATCCGTACCATACTGTACAGGACTATTATAAAATATTTTCTTTCATATATAATTAAATGTCATTTATTTCTGTGATGTCAAAGCTGATTTGTTTGGCTCCTGTACACTGTAAGAAATGCTGTGTTCCACACAATAGGGGTACATGCAGAGGTGTGCAGAAGGACTTTTAATTTTGCATATACAAAAAAGTAACAAAATTGGTGCGTTTAAGGTCTGACAACTAAATGAATGCTCAAGTCTATTTAACTGATTGTATTTTAATTACGTTACAACATCATTGCTTTTAAGGGAGCCGTATACAATAAAGAAAGTCACATTACCCGTTCACCGGAAGTTTATCGGCAAGGGAAGAAACACTAGCCTTGCATATGCCCTATTCCTTCATGTTGTTCACAACACAAATCGATTGTTAACTTAACCGTTTTTGCAAATTTAAGTAGATTGAACATAAAACAATTAAGTAGTCCCAAAATAAACTTAAGAATTGTGTTGTTTCAACTCATTTTAAAAGTTTGACCAAGCTGCAAACATTTGAGCTTTTTTGATGGTTCAGTGTCACATGATCTTTCAAAAATTATTCTAAATAGCTAATTTGACTAGTAGCTTGAAATAATTGATTAAAATAATTGCAAAAGTGACATAAAGCTCATCATTTGACCATTATCCTAATCATCCTCATCATTTGTTTTCAAATACCACATGGTTTCACAATTAGCATCTAATGCCATGAGATTAAAGTTTTTTTTTTAAGTGTCAAATATATCCATGTTTTCGGGCACCTGTGCAGTAATATCAGTCTAACATTTTAATTTCAATTTCATCTCATGTTATCGCTTACTTCTTAATACCACCGTCTGAAACATGTGCATGTACCATATAAAAACAAGTAGAAGAAAAAGGGTTGCTTCTGTCTCATCAACTTCAGCTTCTTCCTTGTCTGTATACATCAGGATACTACTAACCTAGCAGATTCTGCTTTCGTGACTATTCTCACACACTCAGGCCGAGGAGGACCGTCAGGATAGTCTCTCTCTCTCTCGCTCTCTCTTGGGATGCATGCAAACAGAGGTTATAATTAACCACGCGGGGCTAAGAGGATTTCTCCTGCTCTCCCCTGCACTGCTCGAAGCCTCCGACACAGGGTTATTTAAAGTGAACCTGCCTAGAGAGAGCAAGGGAGAGAGGGGAGGGTGGGCTGAACACACATTGGGAGAGAGAGAGAGAAAGAGAGCTTAGCGAATCTGTGGCGCTCTGTTCTGGCTCAGTCTGTGGCTGCAACATCTCTGTTTCGCATCACTTTCCAATAGCAGCTGATTCCACCTGCCTGCTCAGGCGGGAGGTGGAAATAAACGGGACTACAGCATCCTCTGACTAACCGGCCTGCAGAAATGGCCAGCCAGCAGGACTCAGGTTTCTTTGAGATCAGCATCAAGTCCCTGTTGAAGTCCTGGAGCAGCAGTAAGTATCTTGGCGCTCTGAGCTGCGGGATTGCAGCCAATGTTTGGCAGGACGCATCCAGACTTAGTTTGCATGTGAGAAGAAGGCGAGTTTGGTGCTTTGGTGCACATGTCATGGTGCTCTTTTGTTTGGTATTCTGGGGATTCGATTGAGCCAGAGTAATATGAACTTTGGTTTTGGTATTTTTGTTTGGATGTGGCCGATACTCATGAGTTAGATTGCAGAAATCTCGTTCTGCTTATTTTACAAAGCTTTCTGTGTGTACACTGTAAAATATTCAGGCAGCTTCAAAGATTTATTATTTAGTGACTATAGTTTTATAGGTTTATATAGTGACTATAGTTTTATAGGTTTAATTAATTGTTCATTTAAATTCATTTTTCAAAATATCAGTTAGATTTAATTTGTCGTGATTTAAAATCAGGGTTTTTCCACCAAATATTGATTTCTTAACTCTTCTTAAGTTAAAATGTGTTGCCTAAAATGAATATTAACTTGTCTGAAAACATTGCGATCAGTACTTGTAATCAGTAGTTTATAGAATAATAAAAGATGGTTTGCTTTAACTATATTTTTATGTATTATTTATACTATATATTTTTATAATTTTGATGTATCATTTATACTACACTGTAAAAAAAATCTGTTATTTAAAACTCCATAAAAAACATAAAATATAGGTTGTTAAATTACAGAAAATTAACAGATATTTAAATTTATAGAAATTTCTGTAGTTTACAGTACGTTATTTTATTATAGATTTCTGTGATCAGTAACGACGAATCTGTAAATTTCTGTAACAACAGTTCATTGAATTTTTTTCCCGGCACCCCAGCTGCTGGAAATAAACCTTAAAATGACAGATTTTTTTTTACAGTGTATATTTACTATATAACTATAGAATAAATCACAAACACACACAGTGATGATAGGTTTTAGCTTGAATGACATCCGATAACCGTTGTACCTTGAAAACGGTTATCATACCATGCATGCGTAGTATATTATATAAGGGAGCTTTATTGAGAAGTTATACCTCAAATTAATTCTATTGATATAAACCTTCTTTTTTGGCCTATACCTCAGCTTCCAAAAAAATAAAGAATATTTCCTGAGCTTCTTTTGTATTTGTACTATATTTGTGTCTAAGCAAACATACATGCTTTCTTATTGAAGCACAAGAGTTTTTGTTCATCTTAGATATTTCTTACTATTTTGATATATTCAATATTTGCCTTTTTTACATCGTAGCACACACAAGTTTGAATAAAAAGTACAAGACATTTCCCAAAATATAATTACACAAGGGTGAATTTTCCTCTTGGCTGAACTGTCCTTTTAAGGACAAAGTGTTCTAGCGCTGTATATTAGTAATGTAAATGAAGACAGAGCTCTTCAAACATATTTCCCATTGACATCTGATGCCATAACAGTAACTAGGTGTATCAAAAATGTTATCTATTGCATAATGTTATGTCAACACTACTTTTAGTACAGAACGGACTGTTTGTTATGTGTTTGTTTTGAATGAAGCGGTGGATGTGGCTGAAATTTTTGTCTATAAGTGTTGCTTAGAGCTGTATTGCTTTGTAATCCCTGTCCTGATGTTCTGGTACTATGCTCCCTAGAGCAGTGTGCATCAGGTGCCTGTTCTCACCAGCTAGACCCACCAATCAGGTCTGAGGGATGGTCAGCACTCAGCCAATCAGATTGCAGCAACAGTGGCAGTGGATTTTGTACTGTTTTGTGATAACTTGGAAATTTCTCTCATTACAAATCGGTGTAGGTTTACTTTAAGGGTGGGTTCACAATTGTATTTTGGTTTTCTTAGTTTAAATAATAAAAAAATAAATAAAAAGCACTGAAAAGGCACATGAAGCACAGGACAGTTTCTGTTGATTAACTTATGGGTTTGACTAAGAAGTTAATAATTGTGTAAGAAGTTAATAATTGTTTAATACTTTCATAATTGTGTCTTTTTTTTATACAGCTGATCAGAATAGCAAACATATAGTTTTTGTGATTGAAATTCAGGGTTATTCCACTCAACATTAATGCCTGTAACTCTTCTGAAATTAAAATGTAGGTGTGTTGCCTAAAAATGAGTATAAACTTTGTATCTTGTCATCAGTAGTTTACAGAATTTAAAATGAGAGTTTTCAAATGAGCTTAAAAGGAGTTACATTTAGGAGTTTTACTTCAAATTAATGTTCTTGATTTAAACTTCCTATTTTTAAAATAAGTTAATAAATAGGTTAAAATAAATCACAGTTGCTGCTAAAATATTAAACGGGGTGGTCCAATATGATATCATATTTTAAACTTTAGTTGAAGTGTAATGTAGCTGTGTGAAAATCTCTGACTGTAAAATGCTTAAAGTTCAATGCAAAGGAAGAGATTGGCTTTTACAGAGTTAGCTTAGCAAAGCCTACAGTGAACAAAGTTTAGGGACTACAAAAAAATACATTTGCGCTAGTGAGATCACAAGGAGATCTCCAGTTTCCCGCCTTCACCAAGCGCACACACCCTGCTGTAATGCAGCGAAGGGGCATGGCCAGAGGCACTGTAATGTTATAGCAGAGAAAGCTAAAATACTGTCCAAATGCTGCTATTTCCACAGAGCTTCACCTGTTTCTGTATTTGGACACAAAGAGAGAAGTGCTTACAATTTAATTTTAATTATGTTCCAGAGAATTATAAAAATTATATAGCTAGCATTTGACAAAGGACAGCTTCCTGAATCTCTTTCAGTTCAGTGCTGGATTCAGTTAAAAACTCCTTCAACCGATGAAGCTGTGGATTGTGAGCCTTACTTACAGTATTTTTATTAGTTAAATTGATCAACTACGCAGTTTCTGTGCACAGTTTCTAGCATTAACGATATATTATAGTGAGGATGTAAACAAGGATGTAACCAATGACAAATGCTGTTTGGCTGAGAGGGGTCTGGATGCAGACCTGGAGCAGTACAATCTGAGCTGCATCCAATGCTTCATAATGGGCTCACCTAACCCTAGCCCTCACAGTGATGTCACTAGCTCTATTTGAATGTATTGTCTCTGACAATACATCGCTGAGTGATGCAATCTCAGCTTGCATCATAAAGGCTGCATCCAGATTGGCTAACTATTTAGCTACAAATTCATATTTATTAGTGAAAACTCTGTAAGCGCCCACAATCTTCAGCAGCGCTGCAGTGTCTTTCTATGCGGCTGCTTTCCAAGTGTTCTACATCTCAAATAACAAAATCGCAAAAGATATGTGAACATTTACTTACATTACTTACACATGCTTATTCCGAATATATGTGAAAGACACTTGTCAGATTTTATTTTAGAGAGCAGGCGTGAGCTGTGTGCTCTTTGTTTTTCTGTCTGATTCAGGCAGCTAACGCTGCTAACAGCTGCTCTGACTCACTGTTTACACAGTGCAAATGCTTGTAGGGGCATGAAGTGGAGCCAATCCGCGAATCACAGCACATTATGTTAGTTGACCAATCAGAGCTTCTTCAGGGCGGGCCTTTCGGAGGAACTAGGAAACATGACAGTCGTTTTTATGTTAGCAGAATAGCTGTATATTTACAAATAACATGATTTTCTGCAAGTGAATCATGAGCACTCATTGCTTCGCATCTTATAAACACAACCAAGCCCTAAAAATACACTGTGGATCACCCCTTTAAAGTCACACTGCAGGTTAAGGTTGTGTTTTTTCTCGATTGTTTTTAATACCTTCAATGTTATGAGTTCTTGCATGCTATTTTTTGCAATCCAGAAGTGAGTCATTTTTAAAGCAAAGTATGAAGTATGATCATCTTTTCAAGCCAGCATAAAATCAGAATTCATAAAAATGATCATTTAAAATTTGTTCACCCTGACAGTGTAATCCTCAGTTTTTGAGACCAAATCATAATCTCCTTCTCTGCCTCAGAGTAAATGGGTGAAACGTTCTTATCACTAAATCAAATGTGCTTTGCACAGTGTACCAAATATATTTTTAGCACTGGCTGAGAGGTTTAGAGCTGCGAGTGTCCTTAGGCCTAATGGCTAAATCCGGGAAAAATGTCCTTGTTTTTTAGCTGTCATAATCAGCATGTCTCAAATATCTGCGAACATTTATCATTTTTCAGTATTCTTTTTGTTTGTCTTCCTGACCTTTCTGTAAGACACAGGGATAGCCAACTCTCTTCAAACACTTCACTGTGCGTGGCCTGTTATACAACCTGATCCTGTTACTTCAGGTTATAGAATACTATAGGTGTGGATGGCCATGGGCGTCCGATGTGTGACCTCTGGATGTCACATCTTGGCTTTTATTCTGTGTAGGACTTCAGCAAGTCGGTGTCATTGCTCTTGTCTTCAGTTTCAGGATTTTGGGATTGATCAGTGACAGCTAGGATTTTTCCCGGACCACTGATGAAAGTAAGCAGTGAGATATGAGTGGGCTTTGCATGTTAACATCCCGATAAGCATCTGAAAATGGATGTCGTTTTATAGGTTCATTTATATACAGTTATGTTTGTTTTCCCCAGGGGCCTTTTGTACACAGTAGGGGTCTGAGAATGCAAGAACCCACTGTATTTACATCAGAGGGAGATTTTTTTTTTCCCGTGCTTGTTGTCCACTCCCTGAGCATGAAAAATGTTGGGAGGACACAACGGGATTTGTTTTAGAAAGAAAAAAAAAAGAGGTGTAATGTGCTGTCTGTGTTTATGTGCGTGTCCCATGTCAAAGTGTGTATGTGTGAAATGGAGAGGCGGTGTAGTACTGTGTGTTGTATTGTCTCTGGTGGGAGCAGCTCAGAGGCTCCTCGGCACAGCACTGATGTAATGCTCAATCTGAGCCCGTCTCTTGTTTGCAGAGTCACATGTAGAGCATCAGGCTGCCGGAATCATCCAGGCTGGCACTGGAGCGCAGGGCAGGCTGACCTTAAAAACACGTTTTTTAAAAGAAACTCACAGTGTTCCTGCCTACACACAGCAGTCGGATGACAAGATGTCAGGTTGTTAGCCAGAGTGTTTCGATGTGGTTGCTAGCATAGCTGCATCCTCTGACAAGAAAAAATACTATAACTTATAGTAAATACTGCTGTGTTTTTGAACTATGCTAGTGTAAATTACTTTAATCCGGCGATTCTATAGATTCTATACTCAAAAAATGACTTTTGCTGGTTGTTTAAACTACTTATTTAATGAGTTGAAACAACACAGTTGGTAACATTTTTTGTGGATGCATTTATTTGATCAAAAATACATAAAGCAATAATATTTATTATAACCGTTTTTTAATGTGAATGCTATATGATTTTAAATGCAATTTAAAGCTAAATTGCACCATCATTGCTCTTTTTAGTGTCACACAAATAAATTCACACTGAAAAAGTATTTGAGGTTTTTTATTGCTGATTTTATTAATAAAATAAATGCAGCAATTGGGAGAATAAGACACTTCTTTCAATTCTCACCAAGTTCAAGTTTGTGAACACTGAACAGTCAGGTGTTTTATTTTCTACTGTCATTTATTTTGGGTGAAATTATTTCATGGAATTATATGTTATTACCCTGTACAAAAAAATTATATGACAAAAAGTCATGACAGTAAATGTTTTTTTTTATGGTAGTGCTTGAACTTATTTTATTGAGTTAATCAGATTACTTTTTCAGAAGAAACACGATTCTGTTTACAGTTTATGCACTCCGTTTACAGTATTTCTATCTTTGCAAGACAAGATTCAAAAGTGTAAAGCAAGATTTGGACTTATGTTAAAGATAATATTGCAGCATAAATGAAAGTGTCTGCCACATTGGCTGTTGAATAAATAATATTATAAATATATTTAATCCTAGACCACAAAAGTTGTCGCACGGTTATATTTTAACCTGATAATTACCAAAAATTAATAATAATAATAACCAAAAATACATTGCATGGGTCCAAATAATCAATTTATTCCCAAAACTCTTTCTAATATTAATTAAATATTGAAGAATTTTTGTAAATTTAAAATAAATACAGCTGTAAATTCAATCTTTGATTAGTAATGTAATGTGAGTACTGGACAACTTTAGGTATACTCTTAGTACAAAAAGTCATTCAGTTTTTTAGATATTATTTAGATCAGTGGTTCTCAAACTGTGGTAAATGTACCACTAGTGGTACGCGGGCTTCCTTCTAGTGGTACGCGGAGAAATCAAATATGTCATGTGTACATGCTACATATATTTCAAAATTTATCAAAAATGATTTATATATGAATATATGATGACATATAGCCTATATTTCTGAGATTCAGAAATTATTATTATTCTTTTTTTAGAAAAGTAACCTACTATTTTTAACTTTTTAATTTAAATGTTGACATTTTTTTAGGTTTTTTTTTGTTTGTTTGTTTTTTTGTTTATGTTTTTTTTTTTTTTTTTTTTTACAAATAAGCACAGTCTAGTGTTAATTTTCAGACTATTTATAATGTTTAAAGTGACTGACAATAATAAATATTCTTAATAGTAGGAATTAATCTGCCACATTTTTGAACTGCGCAAAGCTGTAGCTGCTTTACCAGGCCAACTACGCTACTGTATTTCAATACTGCTCTGCATAGTGGTACTTGGAGAGACAATTGTTTTCTGAGGTGGTACTTGATGAAAAAAGTTTGAGAACCACTGATTTTGATATATTTAGATATTTCTCAGTATTTAGATATTAAATAGATAAATCTTAAACATTTGAATCCAAAACCTGTCTATTTTATTTATTCAAATGTCAGATAATACCTAAATCATCAATCATACCTAAATAATACTGAAATAATCAAAAATTCCCAGAGTGTTTTTTGATCCAGGGTCACTTATATTGTTCTAAGGCTTTGAAGCACCTATAATTTCACTATAAAGGCAGATGTAATTTTTTTAAATTACATTTATTTATTGAGGTAATTTGCGATTACTATAAATGCAAATTTGATTAAACAAAAATAATTAAGGCAGCAAGCTTCCTTTTACAGTTTACTTATCTTTATTTATTGACATATGCTCTGTTTAAACACTGTGTTTACAATATTTCTACTGAGTTTTGCAATCCCAGTTGGCATCGCATTGGCTACCCATGGCTGTTTTCCAAAAAGCCAAGATTGTGTAATCAAGTTGGTCTGTGGAATTCACAAGCGGGATAGTTTATCTTGCTTTTACGGTGTCTGTTTCTACATATGTGCAAACAAGGGAGCGAGAATGAGTGCGCGAGCAAGGCTGTACCCAATGAAGCAATGTTTACACTGTTGGTCCGTGGTAGAGTGGAGATCAGGACGTATAGTGTGTACTCAGGGATAAATATAGCGCTGCAACTATGCCACTGTAGCATGTCAGTCTGACACACTTGCCCAGGCCTCAGCTAAAAATTCCAGCCTGACCTTCAGTCTCCAGAGGCAGTGGACATTTACTCTGCTGTAGAAAGCCTTCGGAAGCAGCGAGCACACGTGTGGATTTGTTATCACCCGATTGTTTGACTTCGGTTGGAGTGTTGGAGTATGGGGCAGGTGGCGAATGGGAGAAGGTCTCGCCATCTTTGGAATGATTGATAAGGAGCTTTTGGAAAACTGGATCCCTTGTACTGCTCGCTTACTATGGATAACACTGTCATGTGCTGGAATAAAACCAGCATGGTGAACTTCATCAAGGGCTTGGGTAGGTTTTGCATAACGAAAGAGAAAGAGAGAGAATGTGCCAGTGATTAGGGAGTAGTTAACAAAGACAACAAAATGATTAAGAAAGCTAATTTGTTAGATTTTACAGGGTGTTGAATGAGTGCATGACAGGATTTAGACTTATGTTATTGATAATATTGCAGCATAAATGAAAGTGTCTGTCACAATAGCTGTTGAATAAATAATATTATGGATATATTCGATCCACTAAAGCTATGTCGCACAGGGATATTTTGGACAATAGTCAAAAATACATGGCATGGGTCAAACTAATCTAATGTTATCCTATGCCCAAAAGTCTTTTTAATATTAATTAAAGATCATTTTCTGTGAAGATATTTTCCTTATTAAATTAATTACAGCTGTAATTATATCTCAATTCAATTTTTGATTGGTAATGTGCATTGCTGAGTGCTGGACAACTTTGAGCAATTTTCCTACTATAAAAAGTCAGTATTTCGATCAGTATTTTGATATTTCTATTTCGATATTTTTCAGTATATATTTATTAAATAAATGTATTTTAGCCAAATATTGTCTATTTTATTTATTTAAATGTCAGATAATGCCTAAATCATAATTCCCAAAAAGTGTTTTTTTAGTCCAGGGTCATTTATATTGTTCTAAGACTTTAACCTGTTACCCAGCACTCTTATCGGATTTACACCTACAGTTGAAGTCAGGATTATTAGCCCCCCTAAATTATTAACCCCCTTGTTTATTTTTTCCCTGTTTTTTGTTTTACGGAGAGAAGACTTTTTCAGCACATTTCGAAACATAACAGTTTTAATAACTCATTTCTAATAACTGATTTATTTTTTATCTTTGCCAAGATGACAGTAAATAATATCTGACTAGATATTTTTCAAGACACTTCTATACAGCCTAAAGCGACATTTAAAGGCTTAACTAGGTTAATTAGGCAGGTTAGGGTAATTAGACAAGTTATTGTATAACAATGGTTTGCAAGCAAAAAAATGCTTAAAGGGGCTAATAATATTGACCTTAAAATGATGTTTAAAAAATTTAAAACTGCTTTTATTCTAGCCGAAATAAAACAAACAAGTATTTCTCCAAAAGAAAAAAGTATTATCAGACATACTGTGAAAATGCCCTTGCTCTGTTAAACATTTTAAACATTTTAAATATTTAAAAAAGAAAAATCAAAGGGTGGGCTAATAATTCTGATTTCAACTGTACCTAAATTTAAATAGTAACTGTTCTTGTGATAAATGGGAAAGTTACATGCTCAAAAATATAAAAAGTTATACATTATGAAGTCATGAGATTTTTTATTATTTGTTTTTCCATATACAAACACAGGAAAGCATTAATGCAATGTCCTAGAAAAAATATGACTTGAAAGCCAAGTATTTCATGAGTTTATGTTTCAAATTTGATTAAGATAGCATGCAAAATGAGATTTCTGTAAAAGGTTTTCTGATACTATATTGGTGTCCTTCTTTTCCTCATCTTCAGAGGCACTTTATCAAAAATGACCAACCCAAACTAAAACAGTAACAGTTGCTGAATAATTTGGTCTACATTTACAGTACATGTATCTTTGGAAAGAAGACAATTTGGGCTTTACTGTCCATCATCTAGAGTTTATAATGCTTAAAATAAAAATAAAAATATTGATGCTTGAGTAATGTAAAAAAAAAAAAGAAATTGCACCACACTAAACGTTTTATTATTTTATAAATAAATATATGAACATAGTCCCAAAGCAATACAGAAAAATAATACGTCAAAAGCCACACATTTCCTGAAAATATGTTTTAGATATGATGCCAATATCTTGCTAAATTAAATATCGGGAATAATTTTTTTGAGACAATGTCTTGTGATTTTCTCCCTCTCCTTGTTTGTGGAGAAGCAGTCTGATGACCACACATATATTGAACGTTTCTAACAGCTCTTTTCACATACCACTTATTTTTTATTGTAAAATAATAGACAGAAACGTATAGTATGAGTGATTTATTTGACCACAAGAAGTACATTGTGTGAAATAAGTCCAGTGCATATGCAACAAAAATGTCTTACAAGAGTTGCACCTATAGTTTCACTATAAAGGCAACCTTTTGCATTAAATAGTATTTTAAGGAATATTTATTTGCTTTTAAAAAGCACAACTGAGTATTCTGTAGATGCTCATTAATATGTCAAATCAACAATTCAGCATAATGAAAATTATATTAATATAGTTGTATGATATTCGGCCATTAGCATACTTGGATTTTTTAAAATGTATTTGCTTGTAAACAAATAACACACAGTTGTGGAAAATATTTAGAAAGCTTTGAGTTTTTCTGGATTTATTAGTTGTGTTTTTGAGTAAAGTAGTCATTACATTTAAGTTATTTAGCAGACACAGGGCGACATGGTGGCTCAGTTTTTAGCACTATCGCCTCACAGCAAGAAGTTCACTGGTTTGAGTCCCGGTTGGGCCAGCAGTTGGCATTTCTGTGTGGAGTTTGCATGTTCTCCCCTTGTTCATGTGGGTTTCCTCCAGGTGCTCCAGTTTCCCCCACAGTACAAAGACATGCGCTATGTGAATTGAATAAACTATAATGGCCATAGTGTATGTGTGTGTGTGGGTGTTTCCCAGTACTGGGTTGCAGCTGTAAAGGCATCCGCTATGTAAAACATATTCTGGATAAGTTGGCAGTTCATTCTGCTGTGGAGACCACCATGATGAATAAAGGGACTAAGCCAAAGGAAAATGAATGAATGAATTTAGCAGACACTTTTGTCAAAAGTGACTTACAATTAAGGAGGTATTCAGTGTTTCAACAAGGAAAGAGAGAGTTTATACAGGTAACTGTTAAGCCCCTCACCAATAAGAGGCACACTCAGAATTTATAGTCTTGTGGGTTGGTGAGTGATATTTGTTTATTCTATGAAGGTCAGGTAACATTTCTTCCAAATTTCAAATATAGATATTCTGAAGTTAAAGCGTTGGTATTGTTTTGTCAAAAAATGAATATAAACATGTCTGATAAAATGGCTTTTATATTTATATTTTGACTAGCTGCCTTTTTATGATTTAAATAACTTAAACTACATCTATGCCATGGAAAAAAAAATTCCCCTCGCCTTCACATGAATGTATTCAGAAATATCTGGATATAAAAATAATTGCTGCTTGGTTTTAATCCAGGTATCCATTTTCCAGTTTAATAACCAGTAAGCTTTCTCTCGATGTCTCCTCTTTAGACCAAGAACACAGATTTAAGATTTTTTAATATAATGTTTGACTAATAGGGGTATGGGCAACGCAGTGGCGCAGTAGGTAGTGCTGTCACCTCACAGCAAGAAGGTCACTTGTTTGAGCCTCGGCTCAGTTGGCGTTTCTGTGTGGAGTTTGCATGTTCTGTTGTGGGTTTCCTCCGGGTGCTCCGGTTTCCCCCACAGTCCAAAGACATGCGGTACAGGTGAATTGGGTTGGCTAAATTGTTCGTAGTGTATGAGTGTGTGTGTGAATGAGTGTGTGGATGTTTCCCAGAGATGGGTTGCGGCTGGAAGGGCATCCGCTGCGTAAAAATGTGCTGGATAAGTCTGTGGTTTATTCCGCTGTGGCGACCCCGGATTAATAAAGGGACTAAGCCGACAAGAAAATGAACGAATAATAGGGGTATATTTGACCTTCTCTGAATTGTGTAAATTTAGTTATTTATACTGTTTACATTATTATTGTATAATTATTGGTATTATTTACTTTATTTTTTATTTTTGTTACATTGTGTTTGTCATAGATATAAACATTATATCGCCTACCCTGCTGTTGTCAATTAGAAGTAATGCGCCAATAGAGCCGCCATTTTAGTACAGGGTAGCGCTCCTTTGAAATGAATGCATGACCAAGGTACAGTGGAGGACTGTGGCCATCCAAAGCCAGAAATATACACATATATACAGTTGAAGTCAAAATTATTAGCCCCCCTGAATTATTCACCCTCCTGTTTCATTTTTTTCTAAATTTCTATTTAACATAGAGAAGATTTCTTCCACACATTTCTAAACATAATAGTTTTAATAACTCATTTCTAATAACTGATTCATTTTATCTTTGCCATTATGACAGTAAATATTATTTTACTAAAATTTTTTTCAAGACACTTCTATACAGCTTAAAGTGACATTTAAAGGCTTAACTAGGTTAATTAGGTTAACTAGGCAGGTTAGGGTAATTAGGGAAGTTATTGTATAACGATGGTTTATTCTGAAGACTATCTGAAAAAAATTAGCTTAAAGGGGCTATTAATTTTGACCCTAAAATACTTTGTAAAAAATTAAAAACTTCTTTTATTCTAGCCTAAATAAAACAAATAAGACTTTTACCAGAAGAAAAAACATTATCAGACATACTGTGAAAATTTCCTTGCTCTGTTAAACATAATTTAGGAAATATTTAAAAAAGAAAGAAAAATTCAAAGGGGGGCATGGACGGGTATTGCCAACAAAGAGTATGTGTTTGTGTGGATGGAAATGTATTATCCTCCCTCCCTGTTTAATTTGAGTCCTGAATCACACCCCCTCTCCTGCTTTCACTTCTTGTTCTAACAAACGGAGTCTGGAGGGAGCGATTAGTTTGTGAATGAATCTCCGTTATGAACGACTCGTTCACTTAGCCAGCAATAATACAAGTTTCTAGAACCGCAGCATCTTGTTGTCATATTTCATTTACATTGTTTGCTGATTTTATTTAACAAAACTAACATAAGTCTAGAATTTAGAGTTGGTGCTACTTTGCCTTATGATGAGTGCAGTAGGTGATTTTATTATCATCAATAACGTTACTTGATTTGCACAAAAGTTTAAAACATACAAAAGCAAAACTAAATCTTACCTATGAAATGTTCTGCCTTCATGTTTTGTTTTCTTTGTTTGTTCATTACTACCCCCGTACACAGCGCAAAAGTCCAGCATCTTCACATTGGCACACTGTCTTGACCAGTGAGGTTGAATGACATTTGTCCTGGGAGCACTGTACAAATGTGGCGGCGCTATTGATGTATGCTCAGGGTCCGTATGTGATATCTAGTGTATATGATGTTTTGTTACTTTCTGTATTGTTTAAAAAAGTGAAATCATTGGCAGTGAAAAATCTATCCTCTTTAAAGCTGAAATGTTGTATTGGTTATGCTGCTACACTAATTAAAAAAATCAATAAAGGCCAAATTATTTTATTTTAAATTGAGAAGAAAATACAATGATAGATTGAAACAAATAACATTTTACTCAAACTAATAACTGTTGTTAAAAAAAGTCTTAATTGGTCTTAATTTTAACTTTGTATTTATTTTTATAAAATATTTAAAAATACTCTGCACTTTGAATGAATTTGCATGAGCTTGCATGCATGTTTGATGCTTTCTTTGTTTCCTGTTTTGAGAGATTAAATACTTTAGGTGACATGCAAATGACCCCTTTGTTCTATTCAAAAGAAAGCAAATCCCAGCTTAAGCCACACGGAATGAAGTTTGTTTTTGTCAACATATGATAACGCTGTGTCTATAGCGAGATCAAATTTTGTTGTCAAAATGAACCCTCACAAGCCCCTCTGCAACCCGACCACTGTGACGTACAATAAAGTATATTAAATATAAAGTATGATACGAGCTCTTGATTTGAAGCTGCAATTTCTCCATCTGTGGTGTCACAGTACTCTAGTTGGTGTTGAGGAAAGCAGGGTGTTACTCTCTGTACACGTTGCAGATTCTGACAAGCTGCAAAATAGGAAAGTTGGGGAAATTTTGTAGTACATATCACTGTTCGGATTAGGAAACCACCATTGTCTGAAATACAACACATGGCTGCATTCATTCAAATAGTTATTGACCTTTTAACTGGAAAACTAGACATCCATGTGATTTATTAATATTTTTAGTCTCTGAAAAAGGACTTTAGAACCAGTAAGACCTCATTTTTGAAGTTCATTTTTATTTGGGGCCTGTATTAGTATTGTATTGTTATTACTACAACTATTACTAATATTTCTACTACTAATTAATAATAATATTATAGGTTAATTAATAATGTTAATTGTTTTTTTATGTTTAAAATTTGTTTATTTCTAATATTACTACTTTTTTTGGTTCAAAGCTTCACCAGGGTATACCAAGCCTCCCGTCCCGCCAGTTTGCTGCTCACAGGGTGAAAAGGGGCCGCCCGCCATGATGCCCATCAGTGTTGACCCAGAGAGCCGGCCAGGCGAGTACGTGCTCAAGAGCCTCTTTGCAAACTTCACCACCATCTCTGAGCGCAAAATACGGATCGTCATGGCTGAACCTCTGGTGAGTGAGATTTCAGCAGTATTGAAGACACTGATCTTGAAACCAGCCTCTGGGAATTGTTGGATATTTGAGCTTGTTTAAATTTAAAGGGATAGTTCAAATCTAAATTGTAAATGTACTCACTAAAGAAAATCAGTCAGGTCGGTGACATGAGAAGGGTGAGTAAACGATGACAGGATTTTCAGTTTTGAGTGAACTTTCCTTTTAATTTATGAAGATATCAAGAAAATATCAACTAAAATACTGTATATTCTGGCTGTCCAGTTATTTATGCAAATCAAGAGCTCTCACCTCAATATATAGTTATATATATGTGAACCAATCTGGCAAAACGAGTCAGAAGTTACACTGTTCTATTTTTAGATACAGGTTTACAGGGATAATAGGAAAAATGTTTCTTTTTTTAACTAATTTCAACGAACAGACGTTCAAAGATAATCTCACAAAGTTTCGTAGTCCAGATCATTGAGTGAAGATATTTAAATGACTCTTAAAGTTGACTTTAGTTAATTCACTGGAAATGAACAAAAATCTTCTAGTCACTTTCTCCATATTCTGGGTGTGAAATGTCAGTATCTCTGCTCTCCAAATATGGTGTTAAATGTACACAAAGAGTGACCTATACACTGATTATTTGTCAAAGAGAAGCTCGGTTTCCGCTGATAGGCACACGATTGGTCCAGCCATCCTACTGTCAGACCTACAGTAGCAGCGCTCTGTGTAAAGACACTAGTAGATCACTTCAGAAAGATTCAACACTGTGTAGGGTAGTATAACGCAGTGTGGATGAGAATCTCTGATTTTGAGGAAGTTGGGTCATGTGAAGTTGTGAAGCAGTGTGTGGGGAAACACTATGGATCGAGATGACGAGTTAGCCAAAACACGAGCTGTTTGCAGTAAAGGTTGTAAAACTTAAGGATGAAGAGCTGTGTTTTCTGTCAGTTGATAAATGAGATTTATTTACATTATTTGATATTAATATGAAATAGCTTACAATTTTTATACAACATTTTTGTTTATTTATTTTAATTTTTGTTGTCATTAAAGATTGAAAAGAACTTTTAAAGTATTTCAGGGCCTTACAATCCAGCTGCTATTTTCATTGCCATTAGTACCACTAGTGTTAATTAACCTTCTCAAGGCAGACATACTGTGTCCTGCAAAACCGGTGCCAAAAGGATGAGCTCAAACTTTCATTTTTACTGAAGAAAATTCCAGATCAGATTACCTGAACTGTGCATCCACAGTTGTGTAGTGTATTGTTCAATAGCACCTATATGATTTTGATTATCTCCAGTTTAATTGTGCAAATGACAGACAGTATTCAAACAGTAAAGAGTTCAATCCATATCTCCACCATGTTTTTTCTCACATATTATTATATTTGCTTTCTCTTCTGCCACAAATAAATGAGTCAGAAGTACAGTTCAGAAGATGGGAAAGGTCCCAGAAGAGCATAAGGAGGTCCATTAACCTCTTATAAAAGTCCTGAGGGACTTTTAGTGCTGTCCTTGTCTGCCTCCTCATCTGTCTCTGCTAACATTGAATCCAGCAACTGAAATATTTATTAAGCGAAGATGAAAAGGCTTCAGTGGGCTGAATAGGCTTGAATTCAATTTAACGCAGTCTGAAAGTGTCATGTCTGACAAGCACAGTAGAGTCTAAAAATGTAGGTCTGCAGTTTAAATAACAAAACCTTCAGAACTTTGGAATGTTCAAATGATTTATTAAAGGGATAGTTCACCAAAAAATTAAAATTCTCACCCTCCACTTGTTACAAACCTGTTTGAGTTTCTGTCTTCTGTTGAACAGAAGGGAAGATACACTCCATTTTTTTCTACTATGGATGTCAATGGCTGTTTTTTTAGTTGGTTTGTTGTTTTGTATTCATCTTAAAATGTATGGATATTTAAAGGATAAGGTTTCAATCATTCTCAGTTTTGGGTAAACTATTCCTTTAACTTTGGTGCTGCATGAGAAAAATGATCATGTGAAAAAAATCATTTAATTAATGATGCTTCAAATTCAGCTTTTCTATTATGCCTCAATCACACTAGCAGCGACTTTTTAGATGTCTGTCGCTCTTGGTGGCGATCTGTTGTACACACGGGTCTGTATAGGTCTACAGCACGGAGAATACAACCGGCCTCTGAGTGAGCTGAGAGAGGATCACGTGAGCTCTACTGGTGTTCCTATTGGCTGTTGCTCAAGCAAATCGTTCATCATTTGCATAAAGTTGAAGCTTTAAAGTTGAAGTTCAACGTCGCTCACGTAGACGTTGCTCAATCTCCGTTGAAATGAGCGGTCGCTTGATGCTTTGCTGCTGCGAGTCGCTTGTTGTGTGAATGAGGCTTTAAAGCATTAAATTATACTTAAAAAAAGTTCTTTTTTAAAATACAGTTAAAGCTAAAATACTTCAGTTGAAGTCAGAATTATTCACCCTCCTGATTTATTTGCCCCCCTGTATAAATTATTCCCAAATTTCTGTTTAACGGAGATCTTTTTTTTCAACACATTTCTAAACAAAAGTTTTAATAACTCATTTCTAATAACTGATTTATTTTATCTTTGCCATGATGACTGTAAATATTTAACCAGATAATTTAAAAGACACTAGTTTTCAGCTTAAAGGGCAATTTAAAGGCTTAATTAGGTTAACTAGGCAAGTTAGCATAATTGGGCAAGTCATTGTCTAATGATTGTTTGTTCTGTAGGCAATAGAAAATAAATATTGCTTAAGAGGAATAATCATTTTGAGCTTAAAATGGTTTTTAAAAAATTAAAAACTACTTTTATTCTAGCCGAAATAAAACAAATAATACTTTATCCAGCTGAAAAAAATATTATAGGAAATACTGTGAAAAATTCCTTGCTCTGTAACTGTAAACTTTATTGTCCCCTTTTGGGGGGATTTGTTCTGCAGTGCCAGGTTACCTCTACCTCTTCCCATTAAAATCCAGCAAGTCAATCAAACAAATGAAACTTTAAATCTGTTGGTCAAAGGGGCCCTATACCAAGATCCTGAGGGAAGGATTTGAAATGAGGATAGGATAATTCAGATGTAATCTGATGGGCTTTTTTAACACCTGGCTTTCTTACAAATAGGATAACCCCGACACTTTTACTCCTAATTGCTCTGTTAAACAAAATTCGGAAAATATTTGAAAAAGAAAAAAAAAAAAACTTTAGGGCTAATCATTTTCATACTTCAACTGTACAGTATTTTTAAACTGTTATTTTATAATGTAGTTACGCACGGGACGAAAAGCGTTTTTTAAGGTATAATGTGGTTTGGAAAAGTCAAGGTTTTAAAACTGCCAAAATTGACTGCCGTACCATTCCTAAGGTAAGAGGCCCATGCCTAAACGTAGTACAGTTTTACAATATTAATGTATTTGAATGCACACTTGGGGAGCATAAAACACTGCCTTCAAAACATTTAAAAAAAAAAAACTTTGTAATATGAACTTTTGAATATTAGTTCACTGTTGCTCCTAGAAAGCATGTTGCTGAAACAGAGCTTCATTTGTGAACCACTATATTATAATGAACCACTTTCACATTGATGAAAGGATTTTCCAGAATTTCCCCTAGCTGTTATTTGAATCGCTTCTGTTGTTTTTACAGGAAAAACCTCTGGTAAAATCTCTTCAGAGGGGTGAAGATCTGCAGTTTGACCAAGTAAGTACCATTTACTCGCCCCCATCCCCCCTACCCCTCTAAAACATGCTCGCTCGTCCTCACATCCAGCTTGTGGACAGATGTCCCAGCGGAAAGACAAGAGTCTGGCCGTCTGTGCCAAAAATTAATCTGACTTTTTCAATTATTAAAATAGATTCATGGATCTGTCTGGCCTTCAAAGTGACCTCAGTAAAAGCTTGATGTGGTTTTTGGCTTGTCTGACTGTCTGGGAGCGAACGCTTCCATTTGCATCTCTGATAGATTAGATAAGTGTTTTATACCTGTAATGCACGACAACTAGGAGACATTGTGTGCTCTATTAGATCTTTAGACATTTATTTTTGCATAGTGTCAGACATTGATTCTCCATTATTTAAAAATATATTCTACAAATAGATTTTCACAGGGCTACAACAATGTTTAGGAGTTTCAAACATTTAAGAATAATGCTATATTTATCTCCTTTTTGTTCGTGTTTCCTTGTTAATTGTGTAGTTTTGGGTATTATTTTTATTAATAATAATAATAATTATTATTATTATTGTTGTTGTTGTTGTTACCATGATTATTATTATTATTACTATTATTATTATTATTATTCGTTCATTCATTTTCTTGTCGGCTTAGTCCCTTTATTAATCCGGGGTCGCCACAGCGGAATGAACCGCCAACAAGTTTTTACGCAGCGGATGCCCTTCCAGCCGCAACCCATCTCTGGGAAACATCCACACACACACACACACTCATACACTACGGACAATTTAGCCTACTCAATTCACCTGTAACACATGTCTTTGGACTGTGGGGGAAACCGGAGCACCCGGAGGAAACCCACACGAAGGCAGGGAGAACATGCAAACTCCACAGTTTTTCAGTTTTTTCATGAAAATGTTTTTTTTTAAATGTTATTATTATTAGCAGTATTATTTATTATATGTATATTTATATTTGCTTTAATAAAACAAGTTTAGATTTCTTCAACAGGAAGTGTGTTAGGATATAACTCATTTTTCTGACCACACTTCATTATTATTTTACATTTATTCATTTGCTGGAAAATAAACCTGAATTTAGAAATAGTTTTGAAACAAATCTTTGCGCTTAACAAACTAAATTAAATGTGTAGGCTAATGGATGTCTTCAGTGGAGTTTCACCGTTTCCTGAAGTAAGAGTAAATAAAGAGGCTGAATGGAGAAGTCAAATTCTTTACCATTGTTCTGCAGGTGGTCTGTTTAACTGTTTTCTCGTTAGTAAAGCATTCAGTTTTTACATTTACGAAGTCCGCCATGTAAACTGTAGATTCTTATTGATTTAATGCATGTAATGCTCAAAACACACCCATAACTCATTAAGAGAATAAGCACAACCCTGTTAGACTATGCGCCGGATCGCAGATTGTATTTTTCCATCTTTAAAATAGCAAAAGTGTATTTGGACACACCCTTCATGCTTTTAGTGCCATGCGCTTTAGACTTTGTGCCTAGATTGTGAAAATAGAACCCAATGATGATTATGAGCGAAATATTTAAAATTATAGTTGTTTACGTATACATTTTATTTTATTCTATTTATAATTTTGTTAATATATATATTATTAGTAATATAAATGTATTACATTTAGAAAATCTGAAATAAATACAGCCATGGAAAAAATTAAAACATTTTTTCAGAATTTATGGTTTATAACCATGACTTTGAGTTATAAATTTTATAACTTTTTTAAATTTTATTCTATAAACTACTGATGATGTTCCTACTGAATATAAAAAATATATATTTTGTCATAGAGCATTTTTTTAATAAAAAGTCACTATTCAATTCAGACATGTTTCATTTTATGTATTCATTTTAGTTGACAAAATATCAATTTTTAAACTTTGATTATTTAACACCAAAATGTGCAAGCAGAAAAAAACCTTATTGTCGAGTGTTATTGTTTCCAACTTCATTACTACAATTAATTAATTGGTAAATTACAAAAAAAAAAAATCTGCTAAATGTCTAAAAACACATAATTGTATTTACCCTTTAGTAAACCTGTTTACTCAAGCCCAGAATGAAAGCTCTTTTTATTGCTGGCTTGGGTGGAGTGTGTGTTCCCTGTCCTGAGTTTGTAAGTTTGTTTCTGTATGCATGTGTGTGTGAGCTGGAGGCAGGTGAATAGCAGCCTCATTCAGCGCTCACAGGGCTTCATTTGTACCCATGATCCCCTGGGCCTTTCAGCAGCCTCACTGAGGGTGGATTCTTCTCCCAGGGTTCATCAGGGAATGAAGGGCTTGCTGTGTTCACCCTCAGCCTATGAACACCACTCCCTCCCTGTGCTCTGTGTCGAGTCTCACCGGAGACCGCCTTTCCTTCCTGCACCTATTAATCCAATTCCCTCCTCGTTTATTGCTGTCTTTGCAACTTGGGTACAGAGTTAAGACACAAACTAACACAAATACATTAAAACCATCAAATTAACTTTGTCTAGAAGATGCACTATGCTTCACATGGCCTAAATACAACACAATATGTACACAACTAGTACTTTTGAATGGTACCGTACAATCGTTTACACAAAAATATGAAGCAACAGTTTTCAACACAATAATACATTTTTTCAGCAGAAGATGATCAAAATCATTTCTAAAGGTTAATGTCACACTAAAGAATGGTGTAATGTTGCTAAAAATTCAGCTTTAAATCAGAGGAATAAATTATATTTTACATATGCATAGTGTATATATACAGTTCATAATGATTCCATAAATATTGGGACAAAATTCTGACATTTTTGGCTCTATACACCAACACAATGCATTTAAAATGAAACTGAAAGATGCTCTTTAACCACAGACTGTCTGCAGTTTTAATTTGACACTAATTACGTCCAAATCAGGGGAACAGTGTAGGAATTACAACAGTTTGCATATTTGCCTCCCACTTGTTGAGGGACCAAAAGTAATTGGACAGAATTATAATCATAAATCAAACTTTTACTTTTTAATACTTGGTTGCAAATGCTTTGCCGTCAATTACAGCCTGGAATGCATACAAATCACTAGAGGCTGGCTTTCATCCCTGGTTTTGCTCTGCCAGGCCTCTACAGCAACTGTCTTCAGTTCCTCCTTGTTCTTGGGACATTTTCCTCTCAGTTTTGTCCCCAGCAAGTGAAATGCATGCTCAAACAGCACACTTGAAATGAACTCTGGACCTTTTATCTGCTCACTGTAATTGGGATAATGAGGGAATAACACACAGCTGGCCATGGAACATCTTAGAAGCTAATTGTTTAATTACTTTCGGACCCTTAACAAGTGGGAGGCAAGTTTGCAAACTGTTCCTACATCGTTCACCTGATTTGGATGTACAATATTCAAATTAAAGCTGACAATCTGCAGTTAAAGCACAACTTGTTTGTTTAATTTGAAATCCATTGTGTTGGTGTATAGAACCAGTAATGTTAGAATTGTGTCGATGTCCCAACATTTATGGACCTAACTGTACATATTTTTAGTTTATTTTGGTGAAGATTATTATGTGCTGTTTTTTTATTTTGTTTCCAGTTGATCAGCACAATGAGCTCTTTGGCTGAGTATTGCCTACCATCAATCCTGCGCACCCTGTTTGACTGGTACAAAAGGCAGAACGGCGTTGATGATGAATCCCATGAGTACAGGCCTCGTTCAAATACAAAGTCCAAAAAGTGAGTTCTGTCTGCTTCTCTTAGACAATTCTAAGTTTATGCTTGATACAATATGTTCTGCATTGTAGAGTGGATTCATTCAGCTGTGCTTCATGCATAAAAAAGATCCAGGAATTCTGTCTTTTGGAGTTTTATGGTTTTAATTAATGCATGGGTTGTAAAATATTTTTTTCAGGCATTAAAAAACAATAAAAGTGTAAAACATCTTTAAATCCTGTTTGAAATCACGACATAAAGTTTAGCGTACTGTATTACTATGATTTATTGAACACACTCTCTAATATGTCATTGTGTAAATAGTTTATAAACCAAAACATGCAGGCGTATTTTTAACAAGAATTATGTGATGATGCATTAAAAGAATCTGTTTAAAAAATAATTGTCATTTTAATCACATTGCCACTAATCATTTTTTTAAACCTGGTCAAAGAATCCTGTTTCAATAAAAACACTAAGCAACACAGTGGTTTCCAACACTGATATTAGTAAGAATTGTTTATTGGGCAGAAAATCTGCATGTTAGATTTCTATTTATGTAATGAAAACTGGAGTAATGGCTTTTGTCAGCATCACAATTACCAGTGATCTAATCCTTGTAGATCCCTGCTAAACACGCAGATAGCCATAGAACTTCAAATCCCCCATTATATGGACTACAAAACTAGTCATGCACCACTTACACGCACCTGCTAAATGTCTTGTTGAGTCTTGTTTGTTGTATTTGTGACATTACAATGCGTTTGTTTTGCCGTGCTATGAACCTCGCCTTGTTTGTTTGTTTATTCCTGTCTGTTGCCTGCCTGTACTGACCATTCACCTGTTTTTTGATCACGACTCTGGATTGCACGTATACATCTCTTTGTTCCTGTGTTGACCATTGCTTGCCTGACCATTCTCATAATAAATCCTGCATTTGGATTCGCACTTCGTTATCGGCGTCCCCATCACATTCAGCATATGAATTAATGACATTTTGTTAAATTTTTTATCTATTTTAATCAAATCAATGCCTTTAATTTAAAAATATTAAAAGAAAATCTCACAGACACAAAATATTTGTGAAGTACAGTATATAACACATTCATATCATCTTAAATCAGTGTAAAAAAGGTTTCGTGTGAGACAACTTTGTCACTTGTTCTGATAACTTAGTCTTAGCTGGACAATTTGACACAATTGTGCTAAAATAGCCCAGTGACATCAGACAGTTAACTGGGTGTAAAGCTACTCAGATGCCTCTGTGACTTCTGCTTCCTGTAGCTGCAGTGCAAAACTCCATTTCATCATTGAGAAATGATATTTTAGTCTGTGAATGTGAGAGAGGGTGGGAGCGGGATTGGCTTACATAATCTGTTTACTTTCTCTCTCTCTTTCCCAGTGATGAGCAGCAAAAAGATTATCTGCTCGAGAGAAGAGATCTAGCCATCGACTTCATCTTCTCACTTGTGCTCATAGAAGTTCTGAAACAGGTAACGTCAAGCACGTACAGATTCAAATGTAACCTATATATATTACTTAAATAAACATACAATTTGTCTATGGAATCCGTAATGGTCTGTTTTTACACTTTAAGTCTGTTTTTACACTTTTTCCACAATTATCCCATAGAAGAGCATTATTAGTTTAGAAAAAACCTGTTTGTTAAAAGTTTATTATATCTGATCACAGAAAGCCAGAATTGACTGAATCGGGATTAAGTATTCTTGAGAGTCATATTATAAATTTGTACTGTTGGTGTTTTCTTCCAGATGCCCCTTCACCCAGTTGTGGATGGTTTGGTCCAAGAGGTCATACATTTGGCTTTTAAGCACTTTAAATATAAAGAGGGGTGAGGGACATTTTCAGAACTGGTTATTGAATACATTTAGCAATACAAGTTCATATCAATGTGTATATCGAAATTAATTTACATGCCTTTCCTTATGACCAGGTATCATGGCCCCAACACTGCCAACATGCACATTGTAGCTGATCTCTATGCAGAAGTAATCGGAGTGTTATCACAAGCAAAGTAAGTACTCATCCATCCAGCAATGACCATGTTATGTTTATTTATTAATCAATGAGTTGTTTTTTTGAAATGTGCAAAAAGCAAACAAGGTATGTAAATATGGTTTTGGGAGGTTTTAGACCAGTGGTCACCAACCTGTTGATCGGGATTGGCTGATAGATTTTTATTACTCTTTCGGTAGACCCGGAGTCTTGATCCAACTGCAGACTCACAAAGTACCTATAATAGCTGAGGTTACAATGGTGGAGGCTCCATTAAATAAGTAAAAAAGTAAAATTTCCACCAAGAATGAGAAGATGAATAGTTTGTATCATACTGAAAGATATTATGTACTTGAATATTGTGTAATGAAAAATCTAATCAAGGTACATGATCTGGACTACTGACAGATATCTCACAGACTGCATTAGACTGGCTGTGTGTTACAAGCCAAAGAGAGAACTGACAGAATTCAGACTTGTTAAGGGAAACTAAAAGTGCAGCAAGGTGCTGTAACACATGCAAAGTTGTATGTACACATTAACAAAATATTATCACACAACATAGAATGTTTTAGGTGCATTTCCCTTCCTGCTGGACTCATTTAATGACCTAATGGCCACCATTTTAAAATAATTTCTAATTCTATTTGTCCTGCAAATAGGAACTCTAAAACGACGACCTGATGACAGCAGCTGAAATATAGAGTACAAAGGGTGATCCGGGGTGCATAGGATACCCTAAGCTTTCTTTAAGACATAATTATGGTAAATTACAATTGGACCAGTTTGGTTAAAACCGATGATCTTACCTGCCACTTTCAGAAGGCTACTCATCCTGTTCTTATTTGACAAACTCAGATTACCGTACCAAGCTACAATGCAGAAAGATATAACAGATTTAATATTTTGTTTCTAAAACAGTGTCATCATAGAGGTACAAACCTGAAACGATCCAAGTTTCCTCAGAACAAACTTTTCATAGACAGACTACAGGTTACAGTAGGTTGGAATGTCAACAATTTGTCAATAACGACCCCTAAATATTTCGTCAACTTGGAATTATAAGGTTCTACCTGCATTCTGAATGATTTTGAGATATTTAGCTTCAAAGTTTTCGCATCATAAAGCAAACAGTATTTGTGTAACATTTGTTTTTTAAATAAAAAGTCTTAAAATGTAAACAACTTATGAAAAACATCCCATAATGTAAATACGTTGCCATTTATTAAAAACATGTCAATAACTCAATTTTGACAAAAATGTCAGATAGTATCTTAAAATTCTAAGGTGACGATTTATGTGCGATCAGTCACATCAGATCTGAGTTAGTAACAGAGTAGGCAACTCCTAATAACATCGTGAATTGGTGTTTCAGACCATGGGACAAAACCTTTTGTTATTTAGGTTATGATACAGTAGTTTTTATATGTTTATTAAAATAATTATTGTTGTAATTAGTAGTTGTAGAGTTGCTAATGCTAAAATATATTATAATTCCTATGTCTTGCCTCCAGGAGTATTACTGAAAATCATTTTACTTTTATTATTGACACTTTTTTAGATTACGTTGGCACTTCATGTGATCTGATTTGAGCTAATGTCACAGTGCATTCACCCAGGTGCTAAAGTGCTCAATTAAAGAACATGCAATCTGTATTACTTTGTCATGGGTAGATAATGCCTTTCAGCAAGGCCGAGGTCATGGATCTTGGACTGTGGTTGGTGACCACTGTTTTAGACTTTCAGAACTGCATAACATTCAAATTGTCTGGATTCTTAGCATCCTTTGTACATAAGTGTCATTCTTAAAATCTGTGTGGTCCTCTACACTCCAGGACAGTTGCTTTTGTGCATCTGTTTTATTTAGATCTGAATGAAACATTGTGGGAAACTTTGTTTTGTTTAATAATTCAAAAAACACTGCTATTAGTCATATTTTAATTGAATACTAATACTTTAACCCATAATTATACTATTTTGTTCATTTCATTTTGCTGTTAAAATTATTGTTTTATTTATCTGTTATTAATTATTACTAATTGTTTAAGGTGTAACAAGCTGAAGTAATTTTTAAAAAATCCTCAATATGTTTTTTCACAGTGTCATTTATATTATTGTCAGCATACTTTGGTTCACATATCTGTGCTTCATCCCACACTCTTATTTTATTTGTTGTTTTCTTTTTGTAGATTTCCTGCTGTTAAAAAGAGGTTCACGAGTGAGTTGAAGGAGCTTCGTCAGAAGGAACAGAGCCCTTATGTTGTCCAGAGCACCATCAGCCTCATCATGGGTGTGAAGTTCTTCCGAGTAAAGATGTATCCTGTAGAGGAGTTTGAAGCCTCCTTTCAGTTCATGCAGGTAAAAGTACAATATCAAAATGTTTGGATAATCTTCTCTCCTATTGGCTTGTTTGCATTATTTATTTATTTATTTATTAGGCATTACATTACAGTATTGATTTTGCTGAATTTAGAGACTGCAGTGACATTAGCTTAGGAATGTGAAAAGTGAAAAGCTAATTCTCTTTTTCATGATGCTGTGCTCTTTTCAACAGGAGTGTGCTCAGTATTTCCTGGAAGTGAAGGACAAAGACATCAAACATGCTTTGGCTGGACTCTTTGTGGAAATTCTTGTTCCTGTAGCAGCGGTAAAGAGACATTTTTTAAAAAGATCTGTCAACACTCTACAAATTGAATGTCTTATTTACATGTGCTTTGCACATTAATCAGCACTTTGTTGGTTCTATAATTGTTTAAATAACATAAATAGCCTGTATACCACCCTTTTAAAAACTTATTTTGCTGGAAATGTCTGTTTCTGTTCCTTAACAGGCTGTCAAGAATGAGGTGAATGTCCCATGTTTGAGGAACTTTGTAGAGAGCTTGTATGATACCACCTTGGACCTTTCATCGAGAAAGAAACATTCTCTGGTCAGTTGGGTTTTCATTATATATATATATATATATATATATATATATATATATATATATATATATATATATATATATATATATATATATATATATATATATTTTAAACTATAAGTAAATTTTAAATGGTTTTTCTGGTCTTTCAGGCTCTCTACCCAATGGTCACATGTCTACTATGTGTTAGCCAAAAGCAGTTCTTCCTCAATAGATGGCATGTCTTCCTCAACAACTGCCTCTCCAATCTAAAGGTATGTGGTTTCACTGGTTATCTTTATTCATATGTGATTCTTCAAGAAGCTAAATGTGATAGCATACATTTGATCTGTTGTTACAGAGTAAGGACCCTAAAATGGCACGGGTAGCGCTAGAGTCCCTCTACAGACTTTTATGGGTCTACATGATCCGCATCAAATGCGAAAGCAACACTGCAACTCAAGGGTAAGCATGTTCCTGTTACAGTGCTCTCCACTTATATCAGCACTCTTGATAAATATAAACAAATAAACTAATATAACCTAAATAATAAAATAAAAACAGATGATGTTTCCTTTTGGGTGAGACTAGAGGCTTTTTTGCGAAAAACTTTTAAACAGTTTGTGCTGATGTTGAAGATGTTGGAGATTTTAAGACCCTACTGACTTCTACTATTTCTTCAGCTGTGATCCTTGGAGATTTTTGACCACTCCAACCTTCCTCCTTACAGTGTTTTAGGACTTACACAAGGATAGACACACAAATACCTCCAGATAGATTCATAAAACTTCAAGTTGACTAGAATTGATTAAATATTACACTGATGGCAGTGCTTAATTTGTAAATGAATAATTCTCACATCCAGGAAATAAAAGTGACCGACGTCCACCAAACAATTTCAGTTTTCCCTGAACATCATTAAACAGGGATAGCGCAAAAAAAGCATCACATTTCTGAACGGTCTTTAATTATTTTGTGCCAAATAACATTATAGGTCAGTCATGGAAAGTTAAAATGTAGCTTCAAGCAGAAATCATATGAACAATCACTATTCAGTTCACTGCACTATTATGTGCCAAGTGAAAAATAATAAAATGACTCTGTCTAATCTTCAAGAAGAGCCCACAGTTACCTCTTCTGTCATTTTTTACTTGAGATCCCTTTGCTTCTGTCTCCCACTATCCTGATTCATTCACGCAGTTTCATCTCAAGATCTCTTTTAATCAGGCTCATTATCAGATATACTCGTGGTTTTAAAAAATGTAAATATAAGTGACTGCCATTTTCGCTGCTCACTGTGCGCAAAACAATCACCAACCAATAAGAATGATTGTAAACATAAGAAAGCCAATTGGCTGAAAATATTGTTGAGGGTCAATAGTTAAACGTGACTTTTGCTCGTACACACAATCCACACAGCCTTCGCTTGCACTCATTCTCACAAACTCACACACACAAACACACACGTAGGTATTCACCATGCATAAGTTAATGCCAGATCTATTAAAATAAATACCAGAAAGCAAAACGTGAATATCTGACATTCTCCGGAACAGGATCCGACAAGATCCGGCTCAAATTACGCACTGACAGATGGTGGAAATTTTCAGCGTTTTTGTATAAAAAATTTTTTTCCATAGCTCCTTTTCTTATATTAACCAAGGGCACCTATATTAGTGGATACAGCTATAGTGTATTGTGAATTAATGCATATGGTGTACTGTATATAGTTACTTGTATCTGTTCAAAGCCACTACCAGAACACCAATCTGCATGGAAACCATGGTTTCTGTGAAGGGATCAAAAAAATTTAGATTTTTTTTCACAAACCAATTGAGGGAATTTTGAGGGACCAAATTGAAACCAATTCTGATGGGAGAAAGTGCATAAAGCTATGAAAATGACTGTTTTTTGAGAATTTCACAGTTTTATAACTCAATATAAGTTTATAACTCAAAATTGTAAAATGTAATCTTGCACTTCAGAAATAGTAATCCAAATTGTGAAATATAAACTTGTGATTGCATTTTTATGGTGAAAATAAGCTTACATTTACTGAGATCCTTAGAGACAAGCCGGATTTTGCCTAATACATTCCATCTTATGAATGCCAGCTTTCTTGGTGGAACTGAGAGTACTGAAAAAAAGTGTAAAGTGTGTGTGTGTGTGTGTGTGTGTGTGTGTGTGTGTGTGTGTGTGTGTGTATATATATATATATATATATATATATATATATATATATATATATATATATATATATATATATATATATGTATATATATATATATATATATATATATATATATATATATATATATATATATATATATATATATATATATATATATATATATATACACATATTTTTTACTGTACAGTATATCTGTATAAAAACAAGCCAGTATCCTTCCCTCCCACAGCCGTCAGTCTAATGAATCTGGGGTGTGACCGCACCCCTCTGCCCTTCTCAGTGGCAGCGAGTAAACAAGCAATCCATTACAGTCGCTATGCTTTAGGCGGAGGGGTAGAAGGCTTGGTAATTACTGGCAATGCAGCCAGAAATGGGTGGAGAAGAAGGGAGGCTGGTGGTCATGGGTGATGGGTGTTGGAACGCCAAGATTGTCCACTGGGAATCGAAAGCTTGGCAAACTAAACCAAATACACACCCATGCTTGATCTACAAGGCTAAAAAGGAACAGCGAACAAGTGTAGATGTCTTGCGTAGATAATCCACAATAGATCTGTCAGGATTAACATAACGCATGATTGACGTTGTTTGGGAAGTGGTGTTCATTCCCTTAGCTTATTTTATCACCAAAAGAGGAAGTCGTGGTGAAAGTTCAAACGATCTACATTAGAAATCTACAAAAGTTCACTGTTCATTTTTGGCAATGAAGATAAAACATATGTCTACAGATGGTGCACACAGCATTCTGCAATGTATAAACTAAACACTGCAAAACAGTAGAAAAATACAATTATTTATGTAAAAAATATATTTTTAATTTTTTATAAAATGTTTGTTTTTATTTAAAAAATTTACTGTTGGCATTCTGTGTAAGTATAATTATAATAAAAAAGAATAAACAAAGATACTATATCAAGGCTCAAAACTAAGTTTTTTTTAGCTTGCCAAGTCTGGGTAATGGTTACAATTTTTCTTCCTCTCTCAAGGTTGCACCACAAAAAAGTGCAAGTTTTTAGTTGTTTTGACCACTTTTATCTTAGATTCAAATCAGTATGTTTACTGATAGTTTTTTGATGTAATCAAAATTTTAGATTTTGAAAGAGTTGTTGAAATTTCTTATTTTTTTTATTCCAATTTCTATATTTCAGCAAAAACTAGCACAACAAATATATGAGCTATATCACACGAATAGCATTGCGATATGGCTGTATATCGGCCCTGGTGAGAGGCATACGTTGACACGAGATCAAAGGCCAAAAGCCTTAGTGTCCCACCAGTGACAATATACTACAACAAGTGTGATGTTGTGTTTATACTACAGCTCAGCGGTATAATCGTGCATATAGAAAAGAAAATCAAACATGGAGAGTCTAAAAATCCTTTTGTATAAGGAACTACTTTCTTTCGCTACTCCTTCAAATCTGCAGTTAACGTCGGAACAGCAGAAACCATTGCTAATCCACCAACATCACTTTAGAGCTAGTTATTGAGTGATTCTCTAGCGTAATGTGTAACGTGATGACAAAATAGGTGATTTTGCTCACATTTTAAAATTATAAGGCAGAAATAGGCACTATCCTTATAAATAAACTGCTCAGTTACAATCTAATCAACTACATTCTTACCAAAAAAGCCTCAAAAGTACATTATGTTTTCCAACAGCTGCAATGTTTGTTAAACTGTAATGAGTTTATTGATCTGCTGTCACTCTATGTGGGCGGAGTAATACACAAGAGTAAGGTTGTATAAGTGCTGTTATTGCAGAATATCACACAATTATCAACCAGATATGTCATATATATCAAAATATAAATAAATAACCAAACAGCAGATATAAATTCTATAATGGAAAGATACATATGAGATTAGTAGTGCTTTAAAATAAACTTAATTCAAATCTTTTTTTCTCAGGTTTGCTGTAAATATTATTCCCTGTATAAATATAAAAATTAGTAGCATCTTTATTTTAAAAAATCCTTTAAAAAGTATACATTTTCTTTAAAAATATTATTTCCATTGTTGATAATTATAAAAAAAATATTTTTTGAGCTCCAATTCACCATATCAGCAATAATTAATTAATAATATTCAGTTATTTTATTTCAACTTAGTCCCTTATTTATCAGGGGTTGCCACAGCAGAATGAATCATCAACTATTCCAGCATATGTTTTATGCAGCGTATGCCCTTCCAACCACAACCCAGTACTGGGGAAACACCCATACACTTTCACATTTACACGCGCTCATACACTAAGGCCAATTTTGCTATAGCTCATGTCTATGGACCGTTAGAGAAACCGGAGCACCTGGAAACCCATGCCAACATAGGGAGAACATGCAAACTCCACACAGAAATACCAACTGACCCAACTGGGACTCGATCTAGCGACCTTCTTGCTGTGAGGTGACAGTGCTAACCACTGAGCCACCATGACGCACAATTTAAAAAAATAAATATATTAAAAGATGAGTAATGAAAATACATTTTAAAAAGCTCATAGATCCCAAACCTTTAAATGGTAGACTATATTTAAAAAGGAGAACTGTTTAGCATGATATAAGATATCTAAAGCATGTGAGAGAGAAGTTCTGAAACCACAAGGATCATACAAAGCTCAAATTAGGCAGAAAAACTAGCGCTCAGTCAGTCTGTAATTCTCATACGAGAGAACGATTGCATTATAGCAGATCATAAATATCAGAACATTATATTTTTGCCAAAAAACTGTGACTTGGGGATGTACCAACCACCATGGATAAATTCAAAGAGGACAAACCTCACATAAAAATAACATTTTGAAAATAGGCCAGGCTCAGGTCTGCCACAGTAATAGACTGCTAATTATAACAAACTATCTATGTCACTATGCTTATCTTCTTTTTGTGCATGTCAGTGCCTGATCCTAAACTAAACATTGTGATTTTTTGTCTCGCAGCCGTCTCAACTCTATTGTGACCAACCTGTTCCCCAAGGGATCCCGCAGCGTTGTTCCTAAAGACATGCCTCTTAATATATTTGTGAAGATTATCCAGTTTATTGCACAGGTAAATCCGCAGTTAAACGACAGATCTAAAACTCACTGTTAATCCGCTGTAAGCTGTTAAATCATTACACAAGAATTAACTCTTACTTGTTGTGAAAGCTCTGAATCTGCAGGTTTAATGTTGTTACCAAAATAAACACAAAATGACAGCTAGATTTCCACTATACAGTACTTTGTAAACCTACACAGTTTTATTTATAAAATTCCTGATGCAACATGTGTTTTACATTAAATATTTTACATTTTTTTTGCATATTGTATTTCCTCATTCTCTATTGTCTTACAGGAAAGGCTTGACTTTGCGATGAAAGAAGTCATTTTTGACCTGCTGTTTGTTGGGAAACCTGCAAAAGCCTTTAGTCTTAATCCAGAGGTACATTTTCACCAATTTACAAACCCATGTGTTATATTTATGTGAGTGTTATGGCACTTATATGTCGATTTTTGTGGGTGTCTGCTCTGTAGAGAATGAATATTGGTCTTAGAGCGTTCCTGGTCATTGCTGACAAGCTGCAGCAGAAAGATGGTGAGCCCCCAATGCCGAACACAGGGGCTACGCTCCCGTCTGGAAACACACTACGAGTCAAGAAAACCTTCCTGAGCAAACCTCTAAGTGAAGATGAGGCTAAAGTCATAGGTGAGATTTGCTGTTCTGCTTTTATAAGAATCATTTCGAAGCTATGTTTGTCAAACTGAAAAAAGAAATGCATTGTGTAAATGTTATTCCATGATATAGCTGAATAATACATTAAAAGTGGAACAATTTTAAATGAATAGGACCCACATTTTTTTAAGTAAAAGATTGGTGTGCTGTTTTATAATTTTAGAAATCTAAAAATGGCTACTGGTAACCTTAAGAAATTTGTTTTATAAACATTTTGAAGATTATTTAAATGTTTTACAGTCACCAGCGATCTAGCTACTACAGATCCCTGGAGAACTATAAATCTGCAACCTAAAGAACTACAAATCCCATCAAGCACCACACACACACACACACCTGTTCCAGTTTTCTGTTGATTACACACACACGGATGGGAGCTGTTCATGAACTGATTAGATGGACTATTTATACAGCACACAAATACACAGACTTTGCTGAGTCTTGTTTATCTGTTTATCTGTTTGCATTACTACGCGTTTTTCCTTGTTTAGCCTTGCCGTGTTTTGACCCTGTGCTTTGTCTGTTTGTTTTGATTCATTGCTGCCTGTACTGACCATTCACCTGTTCTTTGACCACGACTTTGGATTGCTCTGCATGTACCTGACCATTCTTGTAATAAACTGCAATGTAGCTCGTTGTCCAGCATCCATCACATAACAAAATGTAACATTTTTTAGAACAAAAAAGAAGTTTGCATACATTATATATCTCAATCATTCATTTTCTTTTCGGCTTAGTCCCTTTATTAATCCGGGGTCGCCACAGCAGAATGAAGCGCCAACTTAACCAGCACTTTTTTGATGCTTGAATCGGTGTCCTTTTTGCTGTAAGGTGACAGCTCTACCTACTGCGCCACTGCATCGCCATATCTCAATTATAGTGGCATTTAATATACAAAAAAGTTTGTAAATATAAAGCTAGTTGCAAATCATATTTAGACATTTATTTCTATTTATGTTTTTAAAATAATGTTAGAATTTTAATAGACAAGAATAAAAGTAAGGTGGCCTGGTGGTTCAGTGGTTAGCACTGTTGCCTCATGGCCAAAAGGTTGCTCTGTGTGGAGTTTGCTTGTTCTCCCTGTGGTTTCCTCCGGGTGCTCCCGTTTCCCCCACAGTCTAAAGACATACGCCATAGGTGAATTGAATAAACTAAATTAGTCGTAGTGTGTGTATGAGTATGTATGTTTGTTTCCCAATACTTGGTTGTGACTGGAAGGGTATCCACTGTGAAAAAAACATATACTGAAATAGTTGGTGGTTCCTTTCGCTGTGGCATCCTCTGAAATAGAGACTACGGAAAATTAACAATTGAATGAATGAAATAATGAATGAATAAAAGTTGAAAATCATATAATTTAGCAATGTATTACTATTTATGTTCTCAAAAAAATCATTTTTATATCAATTGTTTTCTGTTGCAATTTTTAACAAATGAAAAGTTGACTGCTTTGACCAAAAACATAAAGAAAACAAATGATCTCCTTGATGATGCTGATTGACATTTTCTGATTAAACTGTGCTTCTATTGAAGAAAGCATCTCTCATCTATCACCATGTTCATGTTGCAGGAATGTCCTTGTATTACCCCCATGTGCGGAAAGCTTTAGACAACATCCTCAGACATCTGGATAAAGAGGTCGGCCGCTGTATGATGCTGAGTAACGCACAGATGCTCAATAAAGAGCCAGAGGACATGATTACGTATGTCACACAAGACACTTTTACATTTGTATCTAATTTTCTGCAACTTCTGTATAAGCTTATGGGACTTTTCTTTATACTTACAGTGGTGAAAGGAAACCCAAGATTGACCTCTTTAGAACATGCATGGCTGCCATTCCTCGCATCCTTCCTGATGGCATGTCCAAGTCAGAGCTTATAGACCTTTTGGCCCGGTGAGTGTGTTTATGTTCGATGCATGAATGAGCGTGTGTATGTTCAATGCATGAATGAGCGGTAAGCATTTCTTTCGACGAATTGCCTGATGGTCAGGTTTCCTGAAAGTTTCAGTAATGTGATGCCTCACAGCCCCCAGCTTGAATAGGATGCCCCTGTGCAATCTGAGTCAGGCCTGGTCTAGACCTAATTCTTCACATTCAAGCCATTAGGTCAGACAGATATTCAGAGTAAAACCGATCTCTCTTTTGCATGGTGTTTTTTGGTATAGAGACATTTTAAATATGTTTTTAATTTAAAAACAACAACAAAAACAAAATTGTGGATTTGAGTAGAATGTTAATGTTTGTTTTATTTTGTAAAGGTCTAATAATGTTTTTTTTTTACTTTTAAATAACATTGTCATTTAGAACAAATTTTAGACAATAAAAAATGGTTAAAATATCACGTTATATTTAGTTAATTTCTCATAAACTCTTGTGAAATTAAAACAGATGACCTAATTGATGGTTTGCACCATCATTGTTTATCATTGTGCACAAGAAGAAGCCGTAACTGCTTTACTCAGGACGTCTTTCAGGGAAGACCTATTAGGCTACTGTGTATATAACATATTTATATAATGTCCGTGTATGACGAAACCGCTGACAATTTGCAAGATTATGAAATGGCTTTGAATGTGTGCTCAGCTGTGCACTTTTTCCGTTTCCACATTTGCACATCACGACCACGTGCACACTATGTACATTATAAATAAAGCCAGGACACACATTTGTTATTATTCTCTCCGAGTCATCTGTCCTGATGTCTTAATTTCAAGAGTTCACACTTAGCTGATGATTGATAATAAAGCGTACTTGGCATCCTGTCCCAGGAGAAAGCACTGAGCTCAAAATATCCTCGAGCCTGGGGCTCCCTCCCATTTGAAGGGGGAGAGTAGAGTTTGAGCTCAGGTGGGTCTCGAAAACTCCCCTGCTTGTGAACTGGCTAAGAGTTGTCTTAAGATGCGATTTTGGAGTAGTCAATTTACTTATGATGTAAACCGGGAAACAGTGAAAATCCACATGAACACGGGGAGAACATGCAAACTCTGCACAGAAAGGGCGACCGGCTTAATGAGGGGCCGAACCCCCTTGAAATATATATATGTGTCAATATAAGTATAAGTGTATATAAGTGTCAGGATTTATATATATATATATATATATATATATATATATATATATATATATATATATATATATATATATATATATATATATATATATATATATATATATATATATATATTATTATTATTATTAATAATATCATTATCTATATATTATTATCATCTATATATTATTATCATCCATTTTCCTTTGATCCCTTATTTATTAGGGGTCGCCAAAGTGGAATGAACGGCCAACTATTATTATGTTTTAAGCATCGCATGCCCTTCCAGCCACAAACCAGTACTGGCACCCAGTAGACTCTCACGTTAACACAAACACTACGTCCAATTTAATCAAATCCCACATATATATTCAAATAACTATTCAATATTTATTAGAAGTTTTATTATATTTATTTATTAAGCAGCATTCTTTCATATATTATTGTACACATTTAAAGCATGAGCCAAACTTTGGAACTGCATTCCTAAACATTAGGTTTTGCTGTCTTCAAACTGGCAGGTTAACCATCCATATGGATGATGAGCTGCGTCTGATAGCTCAGAATTCCCTGCAGAGTCTGCTGGTAGATTTCTCTGACTGGCGGGAGGAAGTGCTGCTGGGTTTCTGCAGTTTTCTGCTTCGAGAGGTTCAGGACACACACCAAACCCTGCTGGACTCCTCACTTAAACTACTGCTTCAGTTGCTCACACAGTGGAAACTGGCTCTCCTCAGCACCAACAAGAGCCCGGACACATCGAAGATCTGCTCTGCTGAAGTAAGTGGCAAAGAAATGTTTGTATAGCCCTTAGGGAAGAAAGATATCACAAAATGTTATCTTTAAAATCTTATTAGTGCCTTCTAGAAAGCAATAAAAATATCTAATTGACACTTTCTGGAAATACAAGATAAGTATACATGCATATATTAGTGATATTAAAATATTATAATATTATCCCAGTATTTCATTTTTGTTGATATCCAATAACGCAATATTTTTAACTCATTTTGGCTAATAAAGATGGCCAATAGCTGAGAGCAAATGTAAATACTAATATCATTTTTGTTTGTGATAGAAAGTAAATTTACAAGTATCAAGTTAGTCATTTTTATTTCCAGTAAGCTGTAGCTTCAGATCATTAAATCATATCAGACTTGATTTTCTGTGACACGATACATTCCTAAAAACAACTAATTCAATATTTTATTTTATTTTATTTTATTTTATTTTATTTTATTTTATTTTATTTTATTTTATTTTATTTTATTTTATTTTATTTTATTTTATTTTATTTTATTTTATTTTACATGGTAACAAAATGGTGTATTTTCTGTTCAGTTGTTACAGAGTAGCTCTGGCTCCAGGCTGCCAGCTGAATGGACTTCTCATTCCACAGTCCTGCATGCAGTTGAGGGTCTCGCTTTAGTGCTGCTTTGCTCCTGTCAGACAGGCACACGCAGACTAGCCGTATCCATCCTTCGAGAGGTCCGCCAGATCTTCATCATCATAGGACAAACTGAGGTAATAGCTTCACTTGATCACATACAGTATAACCCTTTTAAGTGATAATGGCATGTAAAAGCTAATCTGGCTTGATTCTTAAACAGTAAGAGTTATTTGTTCCACTTAAACTTCCTGCAATATTTAACGCTTACAAGGTCCACACCATTACAAAACAAAGCATTAATTTGAACAAGCTGTACAAATAAATTGAGGTAGCATGTGACATCACAGGCAGGGTGCAAACTACAGGGGGCTTGAGGGGGGGTGCCCCTATTTAAGGCTTGATCCCCCCTGAAGCACATCAAAACAAGATGTGTGGAGTGGTCAGCCCTTTGACACTGAGAAAAAAGTTCAATTTAATCTGTATTTGAAATAATATTGATAATAATCCATTTGACCACCCCTATCACGGTTCATACCACTGTGAATGCATAATCGTGCCATTCAGTCTATGCAAGAAAAAAGTCATTCAACAGTCTGAAAAGGCAGATCTAAAGCACCGATAGACACCGTAAGAGTTCACAAGTCATGGGTAAAACGTTTGTCCTAAAGTAAGCCAAAATAGCTAATCAGGTCAGAATTCACTAAATAGCCTATCCCACAAAACACTGAAAACTTAAATACATTTTATGAATAAACTAGATGTAATTCATAAAACACATACATTTGCTTCACTGAAGCATGTATTACACAAACTAACATTACCGAAAAAATTGAGTCATGTAAATTCAAAAACAAAAAAGTAAACAATCAATTATAACCCTTCTGCTGTCTACAGTGGTTACTGCATAAAGATGTGTGTTCAGTTTTTGATGTTCTGCAAACTCTTGACAAACAATTTGGCTGTCCACACCAAAAGTGACACGACAGAAACATTTACATATCACATACATTCAGAAGCGCAGAATAGTACACTGCACTCACAATGAAATTAACAGGCTCATAATCTAATTAATGAATTTTAAACCTCAATAACATTATTAATAGTACATGCTGGGGAATTATGTTACAGTTTTATTGTAAATGTTTGATCTTTATGTATGCTACTGTAGCTATTTGATTTTCAAGATCTGAGGTAAACAATCTGCTGCCACGTTTAGTATGGTAATAATTGTCACGTAAAATTATAATTAAACTCATACTGGTAACATTTAACACAGAATAAAGCACACATTCAACATCTAAGATGTCATAGTAGTTTGTCATAGTAGTTTATGCTGTTGTTCAGATGTGAAGTTCAAGAAACTTAATAGAATAGAATAGAAATGTTGCAGAGGGTTAGTAACTCCTTTAAACATAGAAAAGATACCTATTATCATTTTCTGTAGCACCATGTCATTTAACATTTAACTTGCTGAAACTTGCAGAAACCCTTTGAAGGTAAAGATTTAGTTTGTTTTTCTAGTTTCAGATTTGTTTTTGAGCAACAGCATAAATGAAGTCTAATAGTGTTGTATACTTTTGACTTTTATGCTGTTAAGTTTAAGTAGTCAATTTTAGTAATATTAAAATCTATGCTGTATATGCACTTGTTATGGTTGTTCATAACGTTATCAGATAAATGAGTAATTTAACATGTCATGTGTTGTTAACACTTGATGAGAGTCTGCTGACAAACAGGACAAACTAAAAAGAGAATTAACTTTCACTTTGATGCATTCGCATTATACAGCTCATTTTGTTTCTGTACAGATTCAGGAGGATCTCAGTGTCAGGAACAATTGGATGGTTTATTTTTATAGCAGTGTTACGGGTCATTTTAGAGCAGTGGTCATCAAACTTGTTCCTGGAGGGCCGGTGTCCTGCAGATTTTAGCTCCAACCCTAATCAAACACACCCGAACAAGCTAATCAAGGTCTTACTAGGTTTACTTGAAACATCCAGGCAGGTGTGTTGAAGCAAGTTGGAGCTAAAAGCTGCAGGGACACCGGCCCTACAGGACCGAGATTGGTGACCCCTGTTTTAGATGATTACATGCTTTTTTCCCCAAAGCATTTGGCTGCAGATTGTTTTGTAAATAAGGCACAGTGTATTGAAACGATCTTAAAGAGATTTGTTTGTCAAAAGACGAAGCACTCAGCTGTACTGCGTCTGACAGCAGCTGCAATAAATATTTAAGTTATTCATTTCATAATGCTATTTTGTAAGAGACGGTTATATGGGTAAGGTTGTCAAAACATTATTGTGCTCTACTACAACATTGTGCACTTGTGTGGGAGTTTCCTACTGTATGCAATGATGTCAGCCAATCAAAATATTAGCCATTTACTGATAAGCTTTAAAGGACCCGTCCCTTAAAATAGTTTTTTTTCACCAAAAGGGTGAGTATAAGGGTTGCATATATATATATATATATATATATATATATATATATATATATATATATATATATATATATATATATATATATATATATATATATATATATATATAATCTGCATATATGTTTTTTTGAATGTAAAAATGTTTAGCAAAATTGTCGGCACCAATAGCCTAGTGGTTAGTGCGTCGACACATAGCACCGAGGTGCTCACAGCGACCCGAGTTCGATTCCTGTCTCGAGGTCCTTTGCTGAACCTTCCCCTATCTCTGCTCCCCACACTTTCCTGTCTCTATATCTCCACTGTCCTATTAATAAAGGTGAAAACCCCTAAAAAATAATTATAAAAAAAAAAAAATGTTTAGCAAAATTGTAAGTGAATCTCAAGGAACAGATTAGCATTTACATTAAAATCCATATCACATGTCTTTTAAGTGTATTTCCGCTCAGTTTATGGATGAGGTTTTTTCTGCTACAGGAAGATGAAAGACCCATGATAGATGTGCTGGACCAGCTGAGCCCAATGGTGCTTGAAAGCTTTGCTCACGTGGCGGTGGCTGACTCGGTGAGTGCCTCTCTGTTCGACCCTTTGCGGTTTCACTCAAATGTGAGTCTTGGAGGACATCTACAAACTGTCTTCTGTTCTGAGTTTATGAGAAGGCCTGTTTTATTTCTCTGAGTTAGTGTATTAAGTGGTGACTACCTAATGCAGGGTTAACATAACCTAATCTTCAAGCAGCCTAGATTTAAACTTCTGCATAATATCAGTCTAAAAATCTGTATAATGCAGATATATTTATTTAATAAATGTACTGTAGATAGATATAACCAATATATATTTCTCTTTATCTGTCACTTGATGGAGTTTGTTTTATTTGGTACTGTTGCTTGAGGCTAGTTTAAGGATTAAAAATACTTCATATTTAGTACTATTTTTTGGTTTGGATGAGAATAGAACTTTAACTGATTTGAGCAATATAATGACACGCTGTCTTAATAGAGTTACTTTAAATCTAAATCCAATTTATTTCATAGTTGTCACAGTATGCTGATAACAATTACATCAGCAACATGTTTCAGCATAATTTTGTCACACTTCATTGACTTCCATTTGTTATCCAGAATTAATTTGTTAGTGTTGTGGTGATTTGTTACCACTTTAAGTGCTGGGATGCAAGAAGTGACATTGTGGGACAGTAACCGACTTTTGTTTATGTTTCTGGAAGTAGTTCTGTCTTCCTGATGAGTTTAAGAAGCTATGTGTAGTCTGACGCATGTCTTGTCCATAACACATCAAGAATTGAGCATATACTCTAACAAAGTGCATATAACAGATTAACTTTTTGTCTGATTTTTATTACTTTAAAGTTTTTTTGTTCACAAATTCACAAATTTCCCAAACTATAAGAACAGATAAAACAGTAACTATTTTAAACATTCAGTCCAGTGGACACTAAGGGTCCTATCATATACCCAGCCCAATAAGACGCAAGACATATTTGGCTTGATTTCTTGCTATTTTCAGACCAGCACAACCTTAATATTCACTTTTTGAACCACGTTGTTTACATAGAATATCCATTAGTGCCACTTAGTGGACTCATGGGTGTGCCGGTCTATAAAGTAGGCGTGTTAAGGTGCATTGTTGGTGTGTTGCTATTTTGAGGAACTGAAATAGACTGTGCCGTTGACCAAGTAAAAGCTAGTCTAAAGTGTAGCGCAATTAGAGCGTTAGTGATGCGCCTATGCAGGTAATACACACAGGATGTACAGTAATACACAAATATCATTACATATGAAAAAAAAGGATTAAAATGTTACAAAAATAATTATTTACTACATAGAATTAAAAAAGAAAAACACTTCCTCCATGCCTTCTTTATGTCCGTGGTGCTTTTTTCAGTTTATTTATGATAGTTTGCATTTTATAACCTTATTATTAGTAGTAGTATTATTTTTTATATGCTTATTTATTTTGTTTTTGTTAAAAGAAGTTTAGATTTGTCCATCTGTCGCGTTTTGTAGACGCCTGCATCACCATATGGGGCATAAGAATAGGACGTGCGTTTGGATATAACTCAGTTTTTTGACCACACTTTGTTTTTATTGTTCATTTATTTAATTGCTGGAAATTAGAACTGAATTTAGTAATAGTAAAGTAAAAAGAAAGTACAGAGGCCGAATGGAGGGGGCTTGTTCTTTATCCTAGCACAGATGGTCTGTTTAACTGTTTTCTTGCTAGTGAAGCATTCTGTTTTTCCTTTCAGTTTTTCCAATTACAAAGTCCGCCATGTAAATAGCAAATGTTCCATGGCACGATGCAACTGACTCTTAAAGGGAATGAGAGATGAGACTGATTGGATTAACGCACGTTATTCTCAAAACACCCTCAATAACTTATTAAGAGAATAAGCACAACCCTGTTAGACCGTGCGCTGCGGCGCAAACCAGACACGCCCTTAATGCTTTTGCGCCATGAGCTTTAGACTTTGCACCTAGATCATTAAAATAGAGCCCTATTACTGTTTATCATAAGCACACACTGTAGTTTAAAATCAGGATCGATTCTGACTGTCTGTGTTTTTATTGAGTTCTGTAATTTTTTTCACATCATTGGTTCTGGAAGATTGCTTCCCTACAATCCCAGGAAGCAAAGTGAATGACATATTCAAATCAAATCATAGAAATATAAAACTGATTTTAAGTTGTTTCTGTAGAAACAGTGTATTTCAGAAAACACACTGCAGATTGCTAATGAAAAGACACTGGGGTATGAGGCGACAGCAATCAATCACCTGCGCCATGTAGTTGGAAGCAGATTGGATAGGACTAATCATATTCATATTTCATATTGTGTGTGTGTGTGTGTGTGTGTGTGTGTGTGTGTGTTTATACAAATTTAATTTTGAGAGATTAGAAGAGCCCTTTGCTCACTTTAAGCATCTGACTTTCTGAATTTCTGAATTTCTGTACAGCTGCATGAGTTATGTATGTTGTATGTATTCTGCCATTAAATATAATTGTCAAAAAAAAAGTTTAGCTAAAAGGCAGATACACTGATTAATAGCCTCGCATTTATTTGCACAACATGCAAAATGCATTTTTGCTTGTCATTATCCTTCAAAAAATTGTAGTAAATTGGTTGAATTTCGCTACTGTAGTCTGTATAAATGGCCACTCTGACCTCTCCTCTCTCTCTCTTCCCCATAGGCGTCTCTCCCGGCTGGGCAGCACGCGGACCTGCAGTGGCTGGTGGAGTGGAACGGATCTCTGGTCGGCAGCCACTATGACGTTCGGAGCCCGTCTCGTGTGTGGATTTTGGCACAGTCTCTGAAGGAACCCTGGGCTCTGTGCCTCTTCAGCCTTCTGAGACAGGAGTACCTGCCTAAACACTGTCCCACAGCGCTCAGCTATGCCTGGCCCTACGCCTTCACCCGTCTGCAGCTCCTCATGCCTTTACTTGAGCCCAGGTACATGATGGATTCAACATTTATGGCGCAATTGACCTTTTAAACAATCCCAAGATGTACATACATCAGTGATTCTATTGGTCTATTGCTTTAATTATTGTGTCATCCTAATACGTTATGTAAGCATTTAAGTCTTGTTGACCAGGCTTTAACCTTAAAGTGCAGGAGGAGGTTTTGAAGCATTAACTCTATCTCTGTCTTTAAGTTTAAGCCCTTAATGGCTTCCCATACGCACTTTTTATAATGTTGCAACACTTTTTTAAGTGGTTCTGCCTCTGATAGCACACTGTATATAGTCTTATTTGGGTCACATATTTTTTATACTGTAGTTTCATATTACTGATATTGCTTTTTTTTCCAAAAGAAATTGATACTTATGCTTAACAAAGGCGCATTATATTATGACGCATAACAACATTTATAAGGTTGCAAAGGATTTTGGTTTAAAGTACATTCTGTATTTTTGAGCTTTCTGATTATTAGCGAATCATGAAAATAAGTGTATTAGGGTTTGCACACAAATATTAACTTGCACAGCATAAGAAATCAGAAGGATCATGTAATTGTTGCTAAAATGTTACTTTTAAAACTTCTAACAAGTTATAATTTAAGTGTTTCTGCTTCTGATAGCACACTCGATATCAGAGATTCCCAAAGTAGGGCCCGTGGGCCAAAGTTGTCCCATTGTAACGTTTGATTGGCCTGCCATATCATCTAAGAATGATAGAGAGGGTTGGGGTAATACCTTTAACAGACATCGTCATTTCTAATTTGACGTAACCCTTTTTTGTTTGCTTGTTTTTTTGTTTTTTGCTGAGCTACAAAAAAAGCTAATTGAAATTAAATGATTCAATTAAATGTAATCTGAGTTCTTCAAAAAGGTAAATACTCACTCGACAAAAAGAATACTATGTAGAAGACATCGGTGATCAAATCAAGGCAAAAAACTAGTATAACCATTCTGTTATAAATTATATATTTTTCTTTTTACTGTACTAAGTTCATTATAAAATGTACATATATATATATATATATATATATATATATATATATATATATATATACACACACATATACATATACATATACAGACATGTTGTAAATATATACGTACTGTATTAGTTCATATAAAGCAATGTTTCTTTTGTTATTTTTAAATATTATTAAATAAATTAGAAAATTAACAGTGGAAACTATATTTACCTTCAGCCAACTAGAATTAATAAAGTATGGTTTTTGGCCCTTCATAAAAAAAAGTTTGGGCACCCCTGCTCGATATAGTCTTATTTGGGTCACATTTATTTTTATACAGTAGTTTCATATAACTGATATTGCATTTTTTTTCCAAAAGAAATTGATACTTATGCTTAACAAAGACGCATTAAATTATGGTGCCTAAAAATGACATTAAGACGTTTATAATACTGCCAAGGATTCTGTTTATGATACATTCTATGTTTTTGAGTTCCTATTCATCAGAGAATCATGCAAATAGGTGTATTTGGGTTTGGATAAAATATAAAAAAAAAAACTGTAGGGTCATTTTTGTTACCACGACTGGGGTGGAGTGACAGGAGACAACTGGAGGTAAGATCCAATATGCAGTTTTATTCAAAAGTCAGGCAAGCAGTGGTCATCAGGTGCAAACGGGTATATGAGGGCAGTCCAGAATCGTAAACGTTAAACAGGCAAAAGGTCGAAAGGCAGGCGGCTAAACAGGATAACAAAGGTACAAGGCTGGGATCGAGACACAGAGAAACAAGACAGGGAAACGCGTTGTAATGTTACACAGGGAAAACAAGACTCTGCAAACTGGAAGCGTGAATGAGTGGCTTATGAATGGAAAGAAATCAGTCTGTGAACAAGGCTCAGCTGGTGATGCAATCAGGATAGATGAATGAACAGACGTGCATGTTAGGGAGCAGTGCATGTATGAATGTGTAGTCCTGGGGAATGCGGAAGTCCTGAGAGTTCGTGTGAGAACCAGCGATCTCTGGAAGGCGATCGCTGGTTGTGTGACAATTTTACAGTTTGAACCCAAAAATTACCAGTCTGTCAGATGAAGAAGAGCCTGTGTTAAAAAGAAAGTTTACTGAAGATAGTTTGCAGTTTCATCAGCCTGCTTCAACATTTGCAAAAAGTTTTTTGGCCACTCTGCGCTCAGTCACACATCAACAACAATTATACTCTTATATACTGTCATTAATTGCGTCATACATATAGGTGTTTTAACCTGATTGGCATACAAACGTCAGACAGCCACTTCAGAGCTGACCCCAGACCTGCGATATGATCTAAAATTTAATAGAACACACCCTCAAAGTACAATCTGTTTCTTACCCAAGGCTGAGTGTACTCTCAGCAGTCTTATCAGAACTAGGTAAAAACCGGTATAATCTACATCCAAACCGGCTGCTTACATACAAAGGAATTAACTTTAAAAGGTTTAAAACATAAAATGGCAAATAATAATGGAAAAAGTTGTTTCCAATTCTTTAAAAGTCCGGGCCCACTCAAGAGGTCTCAACAACCTCTGACCTGGCTGGGTACTGTAGATCCTGAGGAAACAAATCATTTGGCATACAGAAAAGCAATCACACACATATTATTCCAGTCTTACTCTAATCTAGGCTCTTAAACATTCAACTTTAATTAATTAGTTTAATTATTAATCATAAAGACATAAGAAAAGCTAATTGTTACTTCATTCTGGAGCGGACATCCATCAGAAAGTCCACGTCATCAAAACATAAGAAATTGGAAGGATCATGTAATTGTTACTTAAAAATTACTTTCAAAACTTCTAACAAATTATTCAAATATAGTAAAATAGAAATCTGTTTTAAATTGCAGTAATATTTTGCATAATTATGTGGATTAATGTTTTTTTTAAGGTGATTTTTCCAGAAAAGGGCTCCATCCACAATTTTATACATTTATTTGTATTTCATTAGTCAGTTAATTCATTTGAATGTTTGAATCTTTTAGCAATCCAGTCAACGCCAAGAAGACGAGTTCGGCTGGTTCAGCAGACACTTATGTGTCTCTATGGAGAAACTATTTGATTCTGTGTTTTGGTGTGGCCAAACCAAGCATCATGAGCCCGGGTCATCTTCGAGCATCCACCCCTGAGATCATCACTCCCAGCCCAGACAGCAACAGCAGCTATGACAACAAGGTGGGTGGGTCTTTTAGCATCACACACCAAGTCATGCGCCTCAGTCAGTCATTTAATAACTTGATGGAATCACTGATTAACATCTTGTTCATTAGATCCTGGGCACGCCATCTGTGGCTTGGCTGCTGAAGCAGTTGGTCCCTCTGATGCGTTCAGAAAGCATTGAGATCACAGAGTCTTTGGTGCTAGGATTCGGCCGTACAAACTCACTTGTTTTCAGGTATTTGGAAGCACAAATATAAACATTTTTTAAAAAATGAGGTAGCTTGACTGTTTCACAAATGGCAAACATTGTACTAAATGGTCAAGTTTTTACAAGATTCATAGTCTTACAGGGCAATGACATTATTTAACCATATTGAAATTAGGCTCACTCATTGTCGTTTTTGTTTATTACAGTATATACAGCGTGGGATATAAGTATTGAACACATAATGTTTTTTTCCTGGGAATAATATTTCTAAAGGAGCTGTTGATACAAACATATAAATAAAACTAAAAGAAAAAAAAAGTTGTGTGTAATAACAATGGAATGAAACAGTACTGAACTACTGAAATTAATACTTTATATAAAAGCCTTTTTTGGCCTCTCATATGTAGAATGAAGTCACATGCATTGCTCAGGTGTACATTTTTTCACATACTTCAACAGATTGTAAAAATCTTGATGTTACTGTGGTTCTCGTCTTTCAAATCAGATTTTTTATTTTGTAGTTTTTATTGGATTTAGTTAGGTGATTGGCTGGGCCATTCTACAGCTTGATTTTCTTTCTCTGAAACCAATAAAGAGTTTTCTTGGCTGTGTTTTGCTAAAATGTCCATACTAGTTTCATCTTTCTACAGCACCTTTAGAAGTATGTTTTCTGAGGAAAATGGTGACGTGTTCAATACTTATTTCCACATTGTATATCAAAAAATATTGTGTTTTAATGTTTAAAAGAATGTGTTTTATATGATTTAATGTGTCATGTAAGTTTAGCTTGATTTCTAAAGATAAAATGCGAGGAACAGCATATATCTGATGTTCACATTCTAGTCATACCTCACATGTCAGGTTTTTGAATTCCTTGACTTTGATTAGGCGATGCACAAACACTGGATGCATATAGTTATGATTCCATAAATGGCCAGGAAAAGAGCAGCTTGTAATGTCAGACACTGAACTCTACTGTAAAAAAATCTTCCTGCCTTATTTTTTATTGTTGAATCAAATGAACTTTTCTAGTCATCTCAACTTAAATCAATCAAACTGAATAAAAACATTTTGTTAAACTTTGTATAGCTACAAAAAACGTGTTGAAACCTGATTCAGTGTATGCTTTTTTACTCTGTAATATAATTCATGCTTTGGTCACTTTATTTTGATGGTTCATTTGTTGAATTTAAGTTACATTGCAACTAATTCGCATTACATTATAAGTAGACTGTTAGGTTGGGGTTAGGGTTAGTGTAAGTTCACATGTACTTGCAAAATTTCTTATAGTCAGTTAAATGTCTGTTAAAGGAGCAGTATTAACAGATATTAAGCAGACAGTCTACTAATACTCAAATGGACCATCAAAATAAAGTGTTACCCATGCTTTTTCATAGTCCACAAATGAAGAGCAAATGAAATCCTGACTTTATCCGAGGGCCACTTTCATCATGCCTAAATGTGAACATAAATTGTTTTCAAAGCAGTGAACAGATGTCTAATATTACATTAGTTTTGTCTGCTTGTTTTAGTTCCTGGAATCATAAAAGTATTTATGGGAACAGAGCAATTATTGCCCTGTATACTGTGGCAGCAAAATATTGATTCCTCTTTATCCTTATTGATTTCATTTTTGTTTTATCCCATACAGAGAACTGGTTGAGGAGCTACATCCTTTGATGAAAGAAGCTTTGGAAAGAAGGCCTGAGGTTAGTTGTCATATTGTTTTTTGGGGGTTGTTAAGTCAGATCTGATGGTATACGCAATAACTTGTTTTATTGTGCAATGCATACATGACTTATCTCGCATTAATAAAAAAGCAAAAATAGGGCTTCAATGAACACAGAAAAGCTAAAAGTAGTTCACATAAAAAAAAATAATTGGCTGCTAATTTACACCCTCAAGGCATCTAAGATGTTTTCAGTAGAGGTTTACCAAAGGTATTTAGCTAAAACTGTGCCTTATGGGGTCTTTTTGGGACTAAGCCAACAAGAAAATGAATGAATGAATGAATATCGGCTATAATAAAATCGCATTAAATAAATAAACCAATATAAAATAAACAAAAGCTGGCTAGAACAATGTAGGTAGCCTATATACAATACATAAATCAAACTGTTCGTTTTAAAGTCATATAACTTTCACTTTACAAAGGCTTATCTAAAAAAAGGTTTGAAATATTATTTATAAAGTATTTGGATACGATGATATTAATCAAATCGTTCAAAGAGGGCATTTTTGATGTGAGAGAAAGCAGAATCTAGCCTACTTTTTTTCTGTCACCCAGTCCTGCGCAATGCCGCTTTAAACGCATCAGGGAAAACTGCAAATACAAAATGTGTTCTATATCCTCAAACAAGTCTTTATGTTTTTATATGACGTGGTCTAATTTATAAATAAAGCTTTAAATGTAGAGCTTTAGTGAATAGCTGCTGAGCGCAACAAATTGGTTATATTTTTTTAGGCTACTTGCTCTTATGTGCTGAAACACTTAACACGACGTCTATCAAAACAAGGATGTTATAATATACATTTCATACCTAGTTATAACGGAGAATTTCTGTGGCTCTTTATTATGGATGGGTGCGCTCACTGTGCTGGGTCCCTCCGTTAGTGGCGAGAGCACTCGATGCACAATGCCAACAGTCGGTCGGTGAGTAAACGAATGTAATGAATGGTAATTACCCAGGTCTGTGCTTATAGACATATAATGTACTGCTGTACAGTAACGTGTCATTTGTTTGTTTCGGTTGTTTTCATTTTAATGGTTTCATTTCGTGATGATTCCATGGTGTGCTTTATCTGCCTGATTCCCGCTGAAGTGGGCGGGTTGTGTGACGTTTGATTTGGGGGTCGTTCTGGGGGTGGTGTTTGCGTGACGCGCTGCGAGCTACTAGCCCGACAGTGGAAACGCGACATGTTTTTGGCCTCGTTACTCAAACCTTCCGGGCGGTTGGCCCGGCCCGGCCCGATAAAAGCCCTGGCTAGCACTGGCCCGATAGTGGAAATGCGGCTAGTATGTGGTTGAATCAGATTGCCATTTTCTTACCCTTAGAAAAACTGACTTGTGTCTTGTGTCAGAAATCTGGTGATTTCAGACATATCTGGAAATGTCTATGTGAGTTTTGTAGAATTTTTAATGAAAGATTTTTCCTTTCACTAAAGACTTGAATTACTAGCCAATGAAAGATTGTAAAATAGATGGTCGTGTTATTGTATATGATGACATGAGACACCTATACCACTGTTATGTCATTACAAATCTTTAAATAAATGTTTAAAAAATCTTCATAACAGTCATTTCTTTGCAAAATCTTTCATCTAGAATAAAAAACGGCGAGAGAGGAGAGATCTTCTGAGACTCCAGCTCCTCAGGATCTTTGAGCTGCTGGCAGATGCTGGTGTCATCAGTGACAGGTGAGAAAGATGTTGTTATTATTTTTAATGGATTCTGTCCTTCTTTGCACCTCATTGTGAACTCACAGCCTGAGAAACAAGACATAACTCCGGTCTCTGTGTCTCTCAGCACAAATGGAGCCCTGGAACGTGATACACTGGCCCTGGGCGCTCTCTTTCTTGAGTATGTCGACCTGACACGGATGCTTCTGGAAGCGGAGAGTGACAAAGACATGGAGATTCTCAAAGACATCCGAGCTCACTTCAGCGCCATGGTGGCCAACCTCATACAGTCGGTCCCAGGTGAAGATCAAGCTTAATGCTTTTCACAAGCTCTCATGTCAAAATAAAATCCAGATTCAGCCCATTTGCTGCATTAGCAGACATTCTTGTTTGTGAACAGTTTATTGGTACACATTTTAATTCATAAGTAGTCATAATATTGTTTTCCTACTTTAAATATTTGTTCCCCATTTTACGTCATGACATCATATGGATGGCTGTGAAGTTGTATCTCACTCTGGGAAGCACTCCACATTTTCTTTGTTTAGGAAAGGGAATTCATTGCTAGGTGACGGCGGATTCAGTCACAGGACTCCTGACGTCAGTCTTGATTTAGACTCCCTTGTGGAGACGCTGCCCAAAATAGCTGTAGATTAATGAACGGCCATTTCATGAGCTAATGAAAAGAGCCATACAATGGTCAGCTTTATCCTTATTCCCCTGAACCAACTAATCTTAACCAACCATTAGTTTTAGTTCAGTTTTTTAGGCACTTGCACTATTTTATTAAGAAATTCGGTTTGTAAATGTCTACAAGTTTAAGCTTGCTTTCATGCAAAAATCATGTATCTACTATATGTACTTTAGGTTTAATTTTCCTTGGGCTTAGTCCCTTTATTTTCAGGGGTCGGCACAGCGGAATTAACCGCCAACTTATCCAGCATTTGTTTTACACAGTGGATTCCCTTACAGCTGCAACCTAGTACTGGGAATCCCCCAAGTAATCTCACATGCACACACATAAAATAGGGCCAATCTTGTTTACCCAATTCATCTATACCACGTCTTTGTACGTCTTTAAAGAGTCGAAACATCTGATGAATCTGAGGTATACTACTGTTAAAATATCTTAAATATTTCCTTCTCACAACTGGTCTTAAGGGAGTAACAAAGAACAAAATCCCACCCCTCACCCAAGGATCCCAACAGCGTTCGTTTATCGAAACTATTCCAAAGGCGTTCGCACGTCGTACCACAGTTAACATTTATAACACAAAATCACTTCCTCTCATCAAGTCTTAAGCCCAAAGCCCACAGAAAAGGCTAATATCCTAAACAGAAGAAAGATCAATGCTCTTATGCTACTGTATATAGTCAGACAAGTGTGGGCCAGTACATGCAGCCTCAGCCTCCTTACTCCAAACCTTTTTAGACAAGGTGCTAGGATGGGGGGAGCTGTTGTAATTTTTCCTTCACCACTGAGCCACCGTGTCACCCCAACGTAAGCATTAATCATAAATAATATAGCTGATAATATACTAGATTTTAGTCAGATTTTTTTTTATTTGGCTGCTTGCAGTATTGATAAAAAAAGAGATGCCTAAAATCTCTTCTCAACAATCCTTTGACACTTCATTCAATGTTTGAAATTGATAGATGTTTATGAAAATTATCATATATTTAATGAAGTAATGCATTATTTGCATATTTACACATTTTAGAAAATGTATACTATAGTTAAATGTTTTCAATTTGTAATAGAATCAATCACAGAACTATTGAAGTGTGGTTATAAATTTTAGTTAATATTTTTCTCTATTCACCTCATGCTTTTTTGACATCTAATTGTTCTTTTCCTCTTTCCTTGTTTTATTTATATCATAGTGCATCATCGGCGTTTCCTCTTCCCTCAGCAAAGTCTTCGGCACCACCTCTTCATCCTTTTCAGTCAATGGGCCGGTCCGTTCAGTATCATGTTCACACCTCTGGATCGCTATAGTGATAGGAACCATCAAATCACCCGATACCAGTATTGTGCTCTTAAGGTACAGAGTTATTTTTACAACCATTCATACATTCTCAATTTGTATGGCCCAGTGTGTTGTTTTAGAATCATAAAATATATTAATCGTAAGTACCGTTAAGTCATATATATTTATAAAATAAAATGTAAAAAATTTACACTACCATTCTAAATTTTGGGGACAATTTAATTTAAAATAATACATTTTTGCAAAACTAATGTCAAAAACAATTGTATTGCCTCATCTGCCACTTTATTAGGTACACCTCTCCAACTGTTTGTTTAGACATATTTCTAATCAGCCAATCAAATGACTGCAACTCATTGCATTTAGGCATGTAGACATGATCAAGATGACAGTTACTCAAATAACCAATCATTACAACTGAGGTATGCAGATGAGCTTCTCTGAACGCACAACACCTTGAGGCAGATGAGCTACAGCAGAAGAAAACCACACCGGGTGCCCACTCCTGTCTGCTAAGAACAGGAAACTGAGGCTATAATTCACACAGGCTCACCAAAATTGGACAATGGAAGATTGAAAAAGCGTCGTCTGTCTGGTCTGATGAGTGTCGTGTTGTTTGCTGACCTTGTCCATCCCTTTATGACCACAGTGTACCCATCTTCTGATGGCTACTTCCAGCAGGATAACGTGCCATGTCATAAAGCCCGTATCATCTCAGAATGGCTTCTTGAACATGACAACGAGATCGCTGTATTTAAATGGCCTCCACAGTAATTAGATCTCAATCCAGTAGAGCACCTTTGTGTTGTAATGGAACGGAAGATTCTCATCATGGATGTGCAGCCAACAAATCTGCAGCAACTGCATGATGCTCTCATGTCAATGTGGATCAAAATCACTAAGTAATATTTGCAGTACCTTGTTGAATCTATGCCATGAAGGATTAAGGCAGTTTTGAAGGCAAAAGGGGGTCCAACCCCGTAATCGTAATGTGTACCTAATAAAGTGGCCGATGAGTGTATACATTTAAAAAAAAAAAGAGTAAATGTCACGTTAGATATATAACTGGGAAAAATCTAAATGTGAAAGCAATGAAGCAGGACGTTTAACCCTGACTCTATTTTAAAACATTGTTTGGTTTGCTGATTCAGACTGCAGACATACACTCAGCTAATTTTATCTCCACAGTTCTACTTATAGCCCAGGATGCACTGTAGTCGTTTACAGGTCAAGGCCTCAATGTAGACACAAATGCCCGAGAGACAAAAGTTCATCCATTAAGTGACGAACGAGTCCATTTGTGTGCTCTGCTGTGTCTATGGGAAACCTGTACTCATAATGTCAGCTCAGTGCAAATTGATGACGTGTGAACACACAGCTCACGTTAAGTTTGCTCAGGTTAGAATTTCTGGAAAAACGACACCCACTTGTGAGGCTATATTGTTTATACCTGTACCTTCCCATAAATGAAATGAGAAGTGGCGTAAGGTAATCATATATACTGTATAATGTTTTTAACATTATAAAAGGTGTGTAATTTCAAAACCCTGGTGTCTTTAAAATGCACAAACATCAAGAAGACGATCCTCTTCCCTTCTTCTTTGAAGTGTTATTATTATATTTTTGCTTCTGTTGAACACAATCGGGCGTGATTTCCTCAAAACAGGAAATTCCAAGTTTTGCATGAAAGCCTTTCATGAAAGAATGTTGTTGTTTTTGCTTTCTTTGATAGGCCATGTCTTCTGTCCTTTGTTGTGGCCCGGTGTTCGACAATGTTGGACTCTCTCCTGATGGCTACCTCTATAAGTGGCTGGATAACATCCTCGCCTGTCAGGATCTGCGGGTATGAGGCAGAACGCTCTGCAATAACATGTCCCACATACTGTATGCTCTCATTCAATCCACCGGTGCTGATATCACTAAACCAACACAAGCATTTTAAAATGATTTTTAAAGCGTGCCTTTCGACCTAGTGCAAATTTGCTCATTAGATAAGCCTCCTCTCTTAGATCTCCCGCTCTCTCTTTCCTCGCTTGTGATGTTTAACTTTCATTGTTCTACAAATGTTGATTCAGGAAGTGAAAGTCTGGCCTAGTGCCCTGAAATATTTTTTGTTTTTAATATGAGGGGCTGATTTAATAACAGCTTTGTGGGAGTGTAAACTCTATTTGCTGTTAAATAATCAGAAATTCACAAATTTTAGTGCATTTAAGAATTACTTGTAATAAAGGAGGTTTGTCTTTCAGATGCAAAATTGTATTCAACAACAACGTTTAACTAATGTAAATTATTGGAGACATTTTTTTTTTTTGTTTTTATGTCTTTTTAATTATTGTTTTGGGAAATAAATGTAGCAGGTTTGCCAATGTTAGTATACGGTGGTTAGTTTCCAGTATTTTGTGGGAAATGGCAGAGTGTTAATCTCTGAACTGACCCCCCTCAGGTGCATCAGCTGGGCTGTGAGGTTGTGGTTCTTCTGCTGGAGCTGAACCCAGATCAGATGAATCTGTTTAACTGGGCCGTGGACCGATGTTACACCGGTTCCTGTCAGCTGGCTTCTGGCTGCTTCAAAGCCATCGCAACTGTCTGTGGTAGCAGGTATGCCGATACTCATAAGCCTGAAAAATGCAAAGCACAAATAAATAAATAAATACGCTACCGGTCTAAAGTTTTTTTATTATTCACGTTATTTAATAATTTAAATAAAATTATTATTTTCATTAAGGCTGCATTTAATAAATGTAAAACATTGTTAAATACTTTTTATTAAATTAAATTTATTACATATTAATTCATTACTTATTGTATGTAGTTTCAAAAGAAATTGTTACTCCAGTCCTTATTGCTTTTATTACTAGTACCATTATTATTAATGTTAATAATAATAATAATAGAAGTAGTAATAATAATTATAATGATAATAATAATAATAATAATAATAATAATAAGGTAACACTTTATTTTGATAGTCAATTTGACTATTAGTACACTGTTTGCGTAATATCTGTTGATACTGCATCTTCAACTGACATTTAACTGATTAAAAGGAACTTTGCAAGTTCATGTCAACTTACTCTAACCCTGACCCTAACCCGGGCTTCCTATAGGTGCTCTGGTTTATCTAGTCCAAAGATATGTGCTTCAAGTTAACTGAATAAGCTAAATTAGCCGTAGTCTATGTGTGTGAATGAGAATGTATAGTTGTTTCCCGATGTTTAGTTTCAGCTGGAAGTGCATTACCTGCGTAAAACATATGCTTAATTAGTTGGTGGTTCATTCCACTGTGGCGATCCCTGATTAAAAAAAGGGACTAAGCCAAAGGAAAATGAATGAATGAATATATTATAATTTTGGATTAGTAAAAATGTTTTTCAGTCTTAATGTAACTGCAGAAGAGTCAAGCTTTAAATACTCTCAAAAAATACATTTAGCTTCTTGTTTAAACTACTTATTTAAAATGAGTTAAACATCAAAATTCCTAAGTTATTTTATACCTAATATGTTTTTAGCTTTTATGTTTAATATATTTAAATTTGTAAAAAGGGTTAAGTTAACACAAGTGATTTGTGTTAGGACAACATAAAGGAATTGTGTGAAACCCAGCATTTTTTTTACAGTGGAAGTTTTTTTTGAGCGAGATGCTAATGGTCTAATCCGATTCAATGATTTATGGTAAGCTAAAAGTGCTCCATCCACACCCGAAGATCAGCTGAATGGATTCATAAATGGATTCAAGTGTTTGACTCGAGGAGAATTTGTGGAGTGTTCCTTATAATAATATTCAAATTAACATTTGCATAAAAGAATAATCACAGTTATGAAATAGTGTTTTCTAATTATTATTATTTTTTTATTTATATAATGCAGAGCAGATTTCTTTAGAAGATTTTGAACATGTAGAATAATGTTTAAACATTGCACGTGTTACTGGAAGAAAAATGTCTGTGTACCTCAAGCAAAAATCCTACTGACCTCTTTTAAACGACTATGTAAAAACGTTACCTTTTGTAAACTATCTACACAGTATGCAGCTGTAAAAAGGTTTTCTCTTGCCATATTTTCAACAACAGATAAAAAAAACCCATTCAGTAGAGCTTTGCCTGGCTTCTTTTTCATGATAATTTGTTTACATACAGAGTGCCAAGTCTAGACCTGTCTTTGCACTCATTCAGTTATCAAAACAGTGCACGTTACTTTTAACTATGTGATCTTTTATTTTCCTTCACAGAAACTACTCCAGTGATATTGTGACTCTGCTGAATCTTGTTCTCTTCAAAGCGTCCGACACCAACAGAGAAATCTACGAGATCGCTATGCAATTAATGCAGGTCAGAGAGAGAACGTTCCCTACCAAAGAAGTGTTGCAATAATAAAGAGCGTCCTGGATTAAATGCTGCGTTTGTGTGCTAATCTGTTTACGTGTGCGTGCGTCTGTGTGTTTTGTGGTTGAATAGATTCTTGAGGCCAAGCTGTCTGTTTATTCTAAGAGGATTGTGGAGCAGAAAAGTGGTGCTATTTTGTATGGGACACACCGGCCTCTTCCTCCGCTCTACAGTCTGTCTGTTACCCAGCTTTCCAAACAGCTCGCCAGGATGTACCCTGAACTCACCCTGCCCCTTTTCTCAGGTACCAAATCTCTGAAAACCCATGCAAACACAATCTATTGTTTTAATGGCAAAAATGCCACACTAAAAGAAATACTTTTTTGGCTAAATGTAGATTCAAACATCTGTGGCACGGTTCTTGTAAAATATCTGAGTTATAATAATTTATATACATTACCATTTTATGCAATGCTATTGTAAGTTGAGGACGATGGACAACAGATTTGAGGATCCGCATGCAGTATTTTATTACACAGAGAATGGTCAGATAGGCAATGGTCACAATCAGGAGCAAATGTAACATACAGGGATATGCAGAAGCATAGTCAGATAACTGGCTAATGGTCGATACAGGCAGCAGACAGGATAAACAATTAAACAAGGAGAGAGTCAAAACATGGAGAGCCTAAACACGGACACCGCTTTGTAATGTTACAGGGTATGTACCAATTAGACTCAGCAATGTCTATGTGTATGTGTTGTTTATATGGTCCATATAATCATTCTTGAGTAGCTTCCAGCTGTGTGTGTGTGTAATCAATTATGAACCAGGACAGGTGTGTGTGTGTGTCTGTGCCTGAAGGGTGGCAGAACTGTAGTTCTCCAGCAATCTGTCAAAATTACTGTTTAATTCACTTTAATTCAATTTAATTACAGTTAGCTTTTTAACCTTGTATTCTCATTAAAAAACATTTTAGAATGTAAGCTTTTGTTTACTTTATTCGTTTTTCAGTTGTTGTTGTTTTTGTATTTTAACTTAAACTCCTTTTAAGTTGGAATTAAGGCAGAATTTTAAATTGTATTTTATACAAACTCAGTTAAATGAATGAAAATAATAATATTATACTAATTTATTATTTATATATTTATTTACTTTATTTAAAACTTGAATAAGTATATATCAAATGTGTATAATGCATAATTTTACAGTATATAAAAAAATACTATCATATAAAAATATATTTTCTATTAAAACATGCTGTTTCCATGTTCGAGTTTTTAAACTTTTAAACATGACTAACTGGAACAAAGTTCAACCACTGGATATTGTGCTACCTTATATGTAATTTTACCTACAAGAACTATTTAGAAATATGTTTGACAAATTTAAATTGTTTATATTAGTGTAAAAAAGTCATACAAAATGCTGACATTGCCATTCAAGACATTAATTATGAAATAAAATCAGTACTTGCCCTTTTCTTCATTCTTAAATGTTTGTTTTTAGCAAATTCAACATTTCTAGATCATAAATACAGTAAAACTAACTGTATTTATTAGGGATGCTCCGAGCGGTCATAAATACAGTAAAACTAACTGTATTTATCAGGGATGCTCCGATCGATTGGCTAGAGATTGATATCGATCAATAATCACATTTCATGACTCTATAAGCACTCGCTGATCTGGCTAATGTCATGAACCGATCATAAGTGTTTGTTTATGAGTTTACAAGCAGACGTTATACATCCACAGTGCTGCAACACATGAGCAATGTTTCCAAATTGCATTGTTAGTCATTTTGTCTTTTATCTGTTATTCTTTGTATAGCTGCTTCTGACCTTTATATGTATCCTTAATTTATTTTCTTAGCTGAGATCTTATACATAGAGGGAAAATATGCTTATGCAATGGCAAAGTTAAATAAAGCTTGAAAAATCTAAATTGTTATTAGATATCGGCTGATCGTCATGACAAGGAATCGGTACACAGTATCAGCTGCAAATATCTTGATTTGAGCATCCTAGTCTTTATGATCTTATAAACTAAACTGTGCTGCTTAATAATTTTTCACAAAAAAAAGTGATACATATTTTGATTTGATAGAATTTATATTAAATACATTTTTTTAAACTGTTAATTTTCTTTACTTTAATGCATCCTTGTTGTATAGAAGTATTCAGAACTGTCTCCATGTTTTTAAACTTTGGTTTACATTCATGAAACTCTGCCTTTCTGTATGTCTAGAGGTGAGCCAGAGATTTCCCACCACTCATCCAAACGGCCGTCAGGTCATGTTGGCTTACCTGCTGCCCTGGCTCAGTAACATCGAGCTGGTAGATGGAGGTTTGTTGTCCACAGTCTCGGGTCCGAGCAGCTGTGTGGACAACAGAAAAGGATACACTCACAACAGCTCATCTCCACATCTGCTCCGGGGAACAGGCTGGGGGTCCCTGCAGGCCTCCTCTCTGGTTCTGAACAACCTCATGTTCATGACTGCAAAGGTATAATGGTGAATTGCTATCTTTGGTGAATTATAAAGCTGTGGATACATCAGTTAAAGATCAGGAAATGTTTAAATGTATTTTAAAGAAACCTATTCTGCTAATGTTGTTACAGTTACTTTTTTTAATTATTTGTTGCTGTGATGTAAAGCTTTTTTTTGAGCAGCCGTTCTCCAGTGCTCAGTGTCACATCATGATCTTTCAGAAATTATTATAATTTGATGATTTGCTGTTCTTTTATGATCTATTGCTATTAAAACAGTACTCCCTCAGTATATATTAATATACATTCTTTACTTTCACTCTTAAATCATTTAATTAGTTATGAATAAAACGAAATATATTAAAAAGTACTTTTGAATGGTACTGTATCACAGTATAAAGCAACAAACATTCAGCAGCCCAACAGTTTTCATCACTGAAAATAAATGTTTCTTGAGAAGCAGATCAATAAATTATAAGGGTTTCTAAAGGATCATGTGAGAGTGAAGACTGGTATTTTAAAGAGGTGGTCCATTACAATATGATATTTTAAACTTTAGTTGATGTGTAATGTAGCTGTGTGTACGTAAACAAAATCTCTAAATGTATTATGCTCAAAGTTCAGTGCAAATTGAGACATTGGCTTTTACAGAGTTAGAAAGCCTATAGCAACCAAAGTTTGGGGACTACAAATAAATACATTCCGGTTAATGAGATCACTAACACGCAGCAAAGGTACATGGCCAGAGGCACTGTAATGTTATAGCAGAGAAAGCTAAAATGCCATCCAAACACTGTTATTTCCACAGAGCTCATTCTGTTTCTGTATTTGAGCTTCCAAAGGGCATTAGACAAAGAGAGAAGTATTTACTGTTTGATTTTAATTATGCTCCAGAGAATTATAAAAAAGAGATATAGCTCTAGCATTTCAGTGCTGGATTAAGCTAAAAGTCATCAAAGAAATAGTAGTTCCAACTATAATAGATCAAGCTGTGGATTGTAAGCCACAACCTGTAAGTATTTTTATTTGTTAAAATGGATCATTACATACATAATGTCTAGCGTTAATGGTATGTTGTAGCAAGGACATAAACAAGAATGTAAACAATGGGAAATGCTCTGTGGCACCATTAACAATTTAGCTACAAATCCATATTTATCCATCAAATCACTTTGAACGCACAATCTTCACCAGCACTGCAGTGTCTCTTTAAGTGGCCACTTTCCCTGCGTTCTACATCTCAAATAACGAACTCACGAAAGATATGTGAACATTTCATATTACTTAAACATGCTTTTTCCGAATATATGTGAAAGACACTAGTCAGATTTTATATTAGAGAGCAGGCGTGAGGTTAGTCTGACCAGCTACTCTGACTGAAAGTTTTTACACAGCACAAAAATGGGTGCTTGTAGGGGCATGATGCATCCTGGTAAACGTGGAGCCGATCCGCGAATCACTGCACATTATGTTAGCTGACCAATCAGAGCTCTTGAGGGCAGGCCCTTCAGAGAGACTAGAAAATATGACAGTCGTTTTCATGTTAGCTGAGTAAGATATATGAAAACATAACATGATTTTTAACAAATTAAGCATAAGCACACATTGCTTTGCATCTTATAAAATCAACCAAACTTTAAAAATACACTCTGGACCACCCCTTTAAAGGGGCATTCAATAAGAAACTTATTGAAAGTTATTTTAAATTGTAATAAAAAGTGACCTGTAGTGTAAATGCTGCATGTTGAGTTGTGTGTTTTTGTCTGTGCTAGTATGGAGATGATGTCCCTGGTGCTGAAATGGAGAATGCGTGGAACGCTCTAGTCAGTAATGAACGATGGACTAATAACCTACGAACCGTGCTGCAGTTCCTCATCAGCTTATGTGGGGTCAGCAGTGACACCTCTCTCCTGCCTCATGTAAGCCAGATTTATGTTATGTTATGTTACAATATGTTATGTTATGTTATGTTATGTTTTGTTATGTTATGTTATGTTATGTTATGTTATGTTGTGTTTAATAAGCAGGTCATTTGTTTTAAGATGGTAAATTGCCAAAGGTAAATTGCCAGATTTGAGTATATGGATTGTTGGTTTATTCCTATGCTCAGATTAAGAAGGTGGTGATCTACCTGTGTCGCAACAACACCATGCAAACCATGGAGGAGCTGCTTTATGAACTTCAGCAGACGGATCCTGTGAATCCTGTAGTGGTGCACTGTGACAATCCTCCATTCTACCGATTTTCAGCCACAAGTAAAATTGTCACCACCTCTTCTGGTATGCAAAGCCTTACTCAACATAAAGAAAAGTTGTGTGCGCGTTTAAAACATTGTGCTCAGTTCTTATTTAAAAGCATTGATCATTTGATTTCAGTAAAAAATAACAGCGAAATTAATACTGGCTCATGAACCTGAGATAGTGAGTAAATAAACCAGACACAGGTGAACATAGTCAGCAAGCCAATGTGTATCTATAGAAACAAGGGAAATAATATTAAAAATAACAAAATGAAGCTGCACAACTTTTTTTTACATTGATAAATAATAATAATATAATTAATAATAATAATAATAATAATAATAATACATTAATATAATATGAAACATTACATAACATTACTTAGCATCAAATCAGCATATTACAATGCTTTCTGAAAGATCATGTGACAGACTGGAACAATGGCTGCTTTATTATCACAGAAATAATTAACATTTTAAAATACATTAAACTAGAAAATAAAGATTGACAGGAATATTATTTGACATTATTACTGTTACTGCATTTTTATTTAAACAAATGCAGGATTTTGGCGCATAAAGACTTCAAATATACGCACAATTTGTCATAGACAAAACATACATACATGAAGACATAAAAAGCAAAGAGTGAACTGGTACTGTAAAATCACACGACTCATGCTTTGCTAATAATATATCTCTCTCTAAAGGTCCACCTTCTAGTAGCAAAACATTGGTGTGTTGCCAGGAAAACATCCCTGATGCAGATGATTCACCAATCACAAAGGAATGTGATGACAGGTATTTCCTTCAAACCACATGATTTGCATATGTTCCCTTACACTCTCTATTAATGTAGGTTTTTTTTTTGGGTCATGTATTACAGTTTGACGTTGATGCAATATTTTGCATGTTTGCTGTGCTTTTAAAGTCATGGTTTCCTGCTTCTAGCCACCCAGGCGTATTTATAAATGTAAAATGTAATTCTGCACCATGAAACCAGTTTTTTGTTGTTGTTGTTTTTTGAATAAAAAAGTTTTTTTTACTGTATAGTTTGTAGAGACAGTACACTCATTTACTCACTTTCCTTCGGCTTAATCCCTGCTTAACCACCAATTACCCAGCTTAATGCAATTGTTTTACCAGCAGATACCCTTCTAGCCTCAACCCAGTACTGAGAGTACAACCCTCAATGCTAGGAAACAGCCTGACACTCCCCCATTCACACATTACAGCCAATTTAGTATAGTTCAAGATGTAACTATTTGAAAATCTGAAAAAAAAAAAAAAAAACGGGGAAAATTGTCTGTAATTTTTTAGGTAAAGTGCTTAGCAATAAACATTGCTAATCAAAAGTTTATTCATTTTATTTTTGGCTCAGTCCCTTTATTAATCATGGGTCGCCACAGCGGAATGAACCACCAACTTATCCAGCATATGTTTTATTCAGCGGATACCCTTCCAGCTGCAATCCAACACTGGGAAACACCCATACACTCTTGCATTCAGACACATACACTACGGCCATTTGTTCTATTCACCTATACAACATATCTTTAGACTATGGGGGAAAGCGGAGTACCCGGAGGAAACCCACGCAAAAACGGGGAGAACATGCAAGCTACACACAGAAATGCTAACCCAGACGGGGCTCAAATCAGCGACCTTCTTGTTGTGAGGCAATCATGCTAACCATTGCGCCACTGTGACGCCATCAAAAGTTCAGTTTTTATTGTTTTAGAGTTGGAAATATACAAAAGAAGTTTAAGTAAAATCCCATCTTGGTTTTCGGTGGCGGCTTGAAGTGCATGCACTGTTTAAAACATATGCCAGAGTAGTTGGCTGTAGCATTGTCAAGATACTGGGATTTCAGCACTAATCAACATCTATTTACTGCTAATATTTCAGCGATGTTGAGCGCATACTTAAACTCCACTGATTGGCCATTGTGTTCACATGCTCAAAAAAAGACTGTGATCAACTCCACTGCTGTTCACTGAGTGCAAACACATATACATGCCACTGGAGAAATAGACCTTTTTAAAATTTCAGTACCAAATTCAATACTTTTGACAACACTAGATGGTGGTTCATTTCACTGTGGTGACCCCTGATAAATCAGACACTAAGCTGAAGGAAAATGAATGAATGAAGGTTTATGTAATATTGCCTTTACCCAAAATTGTAATCATTTCTGGCAAAAAGGAAAAATCAATAATTTGACAATTTACTCTTGGTTACTGCAACAAAAAATTGCATGCTGCATAATAAGGTTTCATGGTCCACAGGCACAAATATCGATGGTAATATACTTAAAAAAATTCTCATTAGAATGCATAGGGTGCCAATAATTGCAGAATATAACAATGATTTTTTTTGATGGGATTGTGCTATTTATAATTGTTTGTCCTCTTTTTTTGCTAAAATTAAAGGTTAGCTGAAAAAAGTAACTAGCTGCCTTAAAAACAATAATTTGCTTACATAAGTAAATAAACCAGTTGTAAATTGGAACTGCTAGGTTAACTTAATTATGGTAAATATGTAGGGGCGTAGATTTAGCGTGGACGAAGGGAACTCATCCCCACCAACATCCACCATCTATTGAAATGTCCCCACCAATAATTTAATTCGCTTAAAAATCATGCTGTCAATATTAGCACGCTGTCAATATTAAGGTGTGTGACACACACAAGTGAAAAAAAAAGTGGACAAAAGAAGCATTTTTTTAACGAAAAGTTTGTCACATACTGTAAACTCAAGTTCGCTACTGAATGAGTCCATCATGATAATGCCTTTAATGCTCATGTTTTTCCATGCTTTAACGCAGTCTAACTTTATAGCAGGCTAATAGAGTTGGTGCATAAAATGCCCTGAAAACTAATTGCAGAATAAACAGCTAATGTTAATTGTGACAATACAAACATGATGCCTGCCAATTTTCCTGATCTCTCAGAGTAGCATGTCAAATTTCGGTTGAAACATTTTGTCAAAAAAAACTACAGCCTGTGCTCCATCTTTCATTAACACTAATATATGAGACAAGTTTCATTTGCATTATGGCTAAAACAAACTTTTTTATTTAACTCTTTTTTTAACTCTTTATCGGTTAATAAACATTCCTTTAACATTAAACTATTTAATATAACTTAATAAATTAAATGAAGAGAGGATTCATATATTTTAATAGTTATATAATTAATGGCAGCTTATTTTTTCCCTTTTTTGGCGGGGGGTGCAAACCTACGCCTATCAAACCTAATTATGCTAATTAAAGTCAACTTTACTATACTTTTTTACTGCTAAAATAATAAAGCTGTCTTTGTTCATATTTAACAAATCTGCCAATAATAATGAAGGTCAAATGTAAAACACTCAGTGATAAAAGTAATATTTCTTCTGTCTACTGAAGGCTGAGCAACATCTTGCGAGCACACAACCGCCTGGAGTCTCGCTACAGCAGCAGTTCTGGAGGCTCCTATGACGAGGAAAAGAGTGAGTGAACATTATTACCCAACAGACTGAGGGAAAAAAAAAACAGTAGCTCAGTAGAAGAGCTTCTGAGCAAAGTCTGAAGTTTTATGTTCCTGCTTTGGCCATGGATGTTGAGACAGTTCTGGCCCAAGGATGTTTTTTTTACAGCTTAGACCGTCTTGTTGCATAGAATTTGAGTTATTTCTGATAGCCAGCTCAGGTAATAAGTTTCAGGTTGAAATAGCTTTAACTTAATGTTTTTGGAGCGTGATTTCATTAGGCTTGAGGCATGCCAGTTATGGAGTTTGTCTGTCTACATACCTATCATGCTTTGAGGGTAAATTCCAGTTTTATTGCCAGTCTCATGCATGAAAGGCATAGCTGTCAGGGAGAGCGTGTTGTTTTGACCCTGTTTGCTTGGTCTGCAGGTGAGCCGATTCCACCGTATGCCATGTGGCTTATGAGTGTGCTGGAAACCAATCAGCCACTTCCTCTTCCCATGCCTGTTAATGGAGGCTGCTGGGCACCACTGGTTGACTATTTGCCCGAAACAGTCACGCCACGAGGACCCCTTCACAGGTCACATTTTATTTTATTTTATTTTATATTTTATATTTGCTTTGTTTCATTTTTTTCTTTTGTATTATGTTCTTTTATTTTGTCTTTTGTTTTATTTTATTTTGATTGCTTTTATTATTAATAATTTACATTGTTGTTCTTTATGTCTTGTTTTATCTATATTTTGAAATATAGTATTATTTTTTATTTTGTCTTGTATTTTATTTTATTAATATCAACATCAAAATAGTAATATTTTTTTTTGTTTTTGTTTATTAATTTATGTTTTATTATTTTTTTATTTCAGTCTAGTCTACTCTAGGGAATAGTGTGTCTATGTAAATATGGTAACCCTGCACAAATACACCAGGACATTACATAATCTTACATGTATACTTGGAACATTAGAATTTTCCTTTCTTTTTGAAAACAAATTTCTTCTTAGTTTTTAGAACTCTGAGAAGAGTTTTGCATTGTATTTATTTTAATTCTTATCATTCTTTTTATATATTTTTAAAGCAAGTTTTTACATATTATTTTATTTTATATTTTGTTTTATGTAAGTCTAATGAATAGCCACACTATGGTAAACCTGCACAAACACGCCAGGACATTGAATCATTTTACAGTGAAGTATTTTCTTCTTTTTTTTTTTTTTTTTTTTTTTTTTTTTTTACAAATCTGAGAAAAGATTTATTTTATTTAAAATTTTATTTTATTATTTATTAATTATTGAATTATTATTTATTTAATTTTTACTTAGTCTAGTTTACTCTAGTGAATGTTGTGACTATGTACAGTAAATATGGTAACCCTGCACTAACACACTAGGACATTACATAATCTTACATGGATACTACAAATTTCCTTCCTTTTTGAAACAAATATATTCTTAGTTTTTAAATTTTTATTTTTTATGTTTTATTTTATGCTAGTCTAATGAATAGTCCCACTATGGTAAACCTGCACAAATTGAATCATTTTACATTGGAAGTTTTTTCTTTTTCGTTTTTATAATTCTGAGAAAAGTTTAATTTAATTTAATTTGATTTAATAGGTTAATAAAGGTTTTTTATATGTTAAATAATTTTTTATAAAAAAAATTTTCAGTCTTGTCTACACTAGTGAATGCTGCAAATATGTAAATATGGTTAACCCAAAAAAATACACCAGGAAATTGCATATTTTTTTTATTTGCATGTTTATTTTATTTGTATTTTTGATTTTATGTTTTATGTTTATTTTATTTAAATTTTTAATTAAATAAAATTTTGTTTTGTTTTGTTTAATTCTAATTTAAATTTATTTAATTTAATTTAATTTTTATTTATTTTATTTTATTTTATCAATGGCTATTAAAACACTACAGTTTCACTCATGTTAATGTAATCTCTCATCATAAAATGTGACTCTTATCAGACCTGCGCATTACGTAATCCTGAAATATTTAAGCATGTCACTCTGCAATTATCAGACATGGAAAATGGATGATCAGAAGCTTCAGTGCTGTCGTCATAGTCCCATTGACCCGAACAAAATGTGATAACACATCACCAGTGTACTTCTCTAACATCTACTTGGGAAATATGCTAACAATGGCCATCATCAATATAATACCACAACCAGCATACCTTCTTTAACAAATGTTTTTTGTCACACAGCAGTGAATATGTTCTGTCCTTTTTGAAAGGTCATTGCTGGTATGTGCTTTGGTTCATCTACTGAAATACCAGTGTGTGTTTTTTTGCTTATCACAGGAGTAACATTGCAGTGATGTTCATGACGGAACTGGTTGTGGATCACAGCGTGAAGGAGGACTGGGCTCTTCATCTCCCTCTGCTGCTCCATGCCTGTTTTCTTGGTCAGTTGTGTTTTCAACACAATTTAGGCCATTTTTTCAGGGATTAGAGTTTCTAGATTAAAGCTTAAATGCTTGATCCAGGTGTGCACAGATGAAAAGTGCTACTTTGACTGTAGTGCATGGTATTTATATCCCAAATGGAATTGCTTTTGTAATTTTATTATCTAATCTCATCTCACCTATTGCATCCCTAAATGTGTCTTATGACTATATGAAACTATGTGGCTTTCTAAGACAGCTATATTTTCAGAGAAAGCAGTAGCTGATATATCCTAAACATATAGACTGGACCAACTGCAATATAGTTTTTAGTATTCAGAGGATTTTAATTTTATTAATTTATTTTTTTCTATTTTTTTTCTATTAATTTATTTTATGTTATTTTAATTTATTTTATTTTATTTTGTTTTATTAATTGGTATTTTATTTTAAGTTATTTTATGTTTTTTTTTATTTATTTAGTTTTATTTTGTATTCATTTTATTTTGTTTTATTAGTTGGTATTTTATTTTAAGTTGTTTTATGGTTTTTTTAATTAATTTTATTTTGTTTTATTTTGAATTAATTTTATTTTGTTTTATTAATTGGTATTTTATTTTAAGTTGTTTTATGTTTTTTTTATTAATTTTATTTTGTTTTATTAATTGGTATTTTATTTTAAGTTGTTTTATGATTTTTTTATTTATTTTATTTTGTTTTATTTTGTATTCATTTTATTTTGTTTTATTAGTTGGTATTTTATTTTAAGTTGTTTTATGTTTTTTTTTATTAATTTTATTTTGTTTTATTAGTTGGTATTTTATTTTAAGTTGTTTTATGTTTTTTTTATTAATTTTATTTTGTTTTATTAATTGGTATTTTATTTTAAGTTGTTTTATGGTTTTTTAATTTATTTTATTTTGTTTCATTTTGTATTCATTTTATTTTGTTTTATTAGTTGGTATTTTATTTTATTTTATACATTTGTATTTTATTTTATATTAAGCACAGTTACTATGAAGAAGCCACCATAATTTTAAGTAAATCTATAGTATTCTACTTTATTTCTTTTTCATTTTTAATTGTAACTATTTTGCTGTTTTTGTTGTTGTTGTTGTTTTTAGATTCACTGTCCAAGTCTGTCAATTAGACAGTATAGAAATGTACACTAACTTTTAAAGAAGATCTTTTTAAAATATATGTATTTTTTAGACTATTAAAGCATACCTTTCATGTCTATTCTCATCTGACTTATTGCATCTGAATATGTCTTGTGGCTTATTTATTTTGTGCATGTAGGATGATGAACAAATGATTATTATTAGTATTTAGAAATATGTGGAATATTTGTGTCCCTGTAGATTAAGAAGATTATTCAGGTTTTAGAAATAAAAGATTCAAAAACTTTTATAACCAGATATTCCTGTTTAAACCTTCCATGGACCTGGGGAATAGATGATAAATTTAGGTACAAATGTAAGCCTCTGACTTTGATGATCTGGCTTTTTTTTAAAGGTATGGATCACTTTCGGCCAGAGGTGTTTGAACACTGTAAGAGGCTCCTTTTGCACCTTCTCATCACGTTATCTTGCAACAACAATTTCAGCCTCATTGCCTCTGTTCTGCTAAACACAAGAGATGCCAACAGCAACAAGAGCCTGACTTTCAAACCCTTCTACCAGCCTGATTTCTACACAGGTAGTTATTTTATTTTTTTAGATAAATAAGACTTTTTTATTTTTTTTACATTGAATTCTTTTCTTTTCTTTTCTTTTGATTGTTCTATATATCTTGTTTTATTTTTCTTATTTTGAATTGTTGTATTATTTTATCAGATATTTTCTTTTCTTTTTTTGATTGTTCTTCTCATTTTCTTTTTCGTTTTATTTTTTTAAATGCTTTGTTTTTTTTCTTTCACTTTGCATTATTTTATTTTGATTGTTCTATATGTCTTGTTTTAGTTTTCTTATATTTTAAATTATGGCATTATTTTATTTTGTCTTTTGTTTTTTATTTGATTGTTCTTATTTTATTTTTCTTTTCTTTTCTTTACTTTTGTTTTATATACATGCCTTGTTTTGTTTTTTCTTTTACTTTGAATTATTTTCTTTTACTTAGTCTTTTGTTTTATTTTATTTTGATTGTTCTATATGTCTTGTTTTATATTTCTTGTCTTTTAAATTATTGCATTGTATTATTTTGTCTTTTGCATTATTTTTTTGATTGTTCATTTCATTTTATTTTTATTTTACTTAGTTTGTTTTGTTTTGTTTTTTTTGGCTTAGTCCCTTTATTAATCAGGGATTGCCACAGCCAAATGAACTTATCCAGCATGTTTTATGCAACAGATGCCCTTTCAGCCGCAACACTCATACACTCTTATTTACACTTACACTACTGACAATTTAGCTTATTCAATTCACCTATGCCACATGGTTTTAGACTGTGGGGCAAACCAGAGCACCCTGAGCAAACACGAGGAGAACAAACAAACTCCACACAGAAATGCCAACTGACCCAGCCGGGGCTCGAACCAGCTACCTTCTTGCTGTTAGGGGATTGTGCTACCCACTGCGCCACCGTGACGTCCATTTTATCTTTTGTTTTATTTTATTTTGATTGTTCTATATGTCTTGTTTTATTTTTATTGTTTAATTATTGTATAATTTATATTATTTTATTTTGTCTTTTGTTTTATTTTATTTTATTGTTCTTCTCATTTTTCTTTTTTTCTTTTATTTTCATTGTTCTTTATGTCTTGTTTTATTTTTATTTTATTCAGAATTATTGTCTTTTATTTTATTTTATCTTTTGTTTTATTTTTGTTCTTTGATTAGTAGTTTCAGTGCTAACTCCAACCAAGGATAGAACTACAACAGGTTTAAAAATTCATAATATAATCAAATGTGATTAACTAAAATGAATTTATACTTTAAAAAAACATTTACCAAAAATGATGCTTACATATTTATAACATTTGAATGAGTGCTGCTAAACTATGATGCACCTTAATTAATTTTCCATCTTACTGTAACATTAGGCCTACAAATTAAGGCAAAACATAATGCTAAATATTTTGACAATTTCTATCATATTATTCAAATTTATGAAATTCTGCCTACAACAAGACCAATGTAGCAACATTTCATAAATCCTGTTTATCTTGAACACTTACTCATTGGCTTTGGTATTTGACACATGGCTTTGGAAAGCGCAGTCATGTTGAAATCCTGTGGAGGGGTGGAGGGCCACATTTCTTATCGGTACAAGAACAACTTCTGGAAGTGCAGCCAAAAACAATTATGTTTACACAGAGCATCTAAACCTCTGATTAGAGCATTCCTATGCCTTATTTCTATCGTTTTACTCCGACAGGACCATCGAATGGACACAAGGGACGCTGGTTTACACTAGAGGGTGGTCTCAATGTTTAATGCATGTCTAGGCAGAGACAAAATAATGACGATAAGATGCCATTCAACAGCCCCAGACATAACAGCATAACAGCATTCTTCTTTAATGTTCTTGATTTACATTTAATCATTTGGCAGATGTTCTTTTTTCCCAAAGTGATTTACAAATAGGTACACTAGAACTAATCAAAGCGAGAGACAAAATAAGAGAGGTGTTATATTTAAAAGAAGGAAAAATAGAATAAAAGTAGAAAAGCAATTGGTTTGAAGATCAAATACATTTTGTGCAGAACTTTATATGAAAAGTTTATGTTGAGATATTTTACTTTAAAGACCAGGAAACTGACTTATTTTTTGCCATAAAAGTAATATTATTGCTGAACAAATTCATTCATTCATTTATTCATTTATTTTCTTTTCGGCTTAGTCCCTTTAATAATCAGGGGTCACCACAGCGGAATGAACCGCCAACTTATCCAGAATTTGTTTTTACGCAGCGAATGCCCTTCCAGCAGCAACCCTTCACTGGGAAACACCTATACACACTCATTCACACACATACAATTCGGCCAATTTAACTTACCTAATTCACCTATAGCTCATCTCTTTGGAGTTGTGGGGCAAACTGGAAAACCTGGAGGAAATCCAGGGGAACATGGTGAGAACATGCAAACTCCACAAAAAAACGGCAACTGACCCAGCTGAGGCTTGAACCAGCGACCATTTTGCTGTGAAGCGATCGTGCTACCTGTTCCGCCACTGTGACGTCTGTTGTTTTATTATATTTAAAAAAAAAAGAATAAATCAAAAATAAATTAGAAAGTTAAAGTGTTACAAGACCAAATAAATTTTCAAACAAACACAGTACAAAAAAGTGGGATATAGACCTACTGAGACCTACTAGACCTACCAAGAAACATTTTTTAACATTCCCTAAATATTGTGTAAGTGGAATGAACCGCAAACTATTCCGGCATATGTTTTATGCAACGGATGCCCTTACAGCTGCAACCCAGTCCTGGGAAACACCCAATAGCTCTCGCATTAACACATGCACTCATACACTACAGCCAATTTAGTTCATTCAATTTATTTAAATCCATACCTGCCAACACCCGTTTTTCCCGGAAGTCTCCCGTATTTCAGACCAATCTCGTATACCCGCCCTACTCTTCAAACCACATGGCATTGGCTCATTCAGGAATATAAAATCAACTGCAGAGATTATTCTTCCCAAACTATTTCACTCAACCTGTGTGTTGTTTTCAGGTGGTGTGGACTTTTTGAGAAATGGACAAGCCTCTCCGGTGCCAGATTCAGGCCTGAGTTCGTCCTCCACCTCGTCCAGCCTGAGCCTCGGCGGCAGCAGCTCCAACCTCCCTCATCTGACGCAAGAAGAGATGGAGAACATGGAGAGCAGCACTGAAGATGATGAGAAGAGCAGCAAACTCATCGAGTTCCTCACTACCAGGTGCACAAAACCTACAGTTATCCTCAGCCAGATAAATGTCCTTTACAGTACTGTTTTAATAAATAAGAGTTTATTAATATGAGCTTTTTAATAGCAAAGAAGTCTTAAAATGATAAAGAAATGATTATTGTGAATTCAATTAGTCAATAATAGAGAAAATTAAGTGATAATAAAGACAAGGAAGAAATAATAAAGACTTTGGCAGACTTTTTAGCAATTGTATGTCATATATTTAAAATTACCTTTTAAAATGTATTTTGTATCAGCAAATCCGCATGTTGGAATCAAGTTTAAGCTGAAAAAATTTGAGTAAAAACAAACTAAAGTTATAGTGGCATTTTCTTTTTTGCATATGTCAAGTTCCAAACATTTATTTACATGAAAACTGAAACTAGCTGCTTGTGGGAAATGTGCTATACAAATGCCCATGTCACTTTTTGCATGTTTTTTTTTTTTTTGCTTGACATTAATTCCATTATCTAATTTTTTTTTAGCACATTTCAGTTAAAAATATGAGACATATTCCACATATTATGTGCAGTTCCACAGTTGTGAATTGATTGTAAAGTTTAACGATAATAGAGTGAATGTTTATGATTTAAACACATTATGATAAGCGGAATATTGCTGAAAGATTTTTATTATACTGAATAAAGTAATAAGCCATTTTAACAGGGACCCTAAATCCTCTACAGTGTTCCTAAACCATTTACAGTTACAGAGTTATTTCAGTTTACCTTCATTGTAACTGAAATGAATGGTCTGACTATTCCAGAGCTGTTCAGGAACTGATTCAGGAAATGACACATCTGACACATCTTGCATCTGATCTCACTCAGGATATTACTGACTTGTATGTTGTATTTCATCAGTCTTCATCCCAGTACTTCTCAATGTTATGCGGATTTTAAGGGCATCTGGTGTCGGTGTTGGTTTTGGTTCTTTCAGACTGTGTTCACACTGCAGACAATTCCAATTTGGTTTTCAAATGTCATGTTTAAGACATGTTATGCACTGTTATGTTCATTCTCTACAACTTATTTTGTTGACATATAGTAATAACATACCGCTATTTTATTCCCTTCTAGTTTTAAGATGAAAGTATTTAGATTATTAAATACTTAATCAAACAGCCATGGTTAACAGATAAAAGTAGTCAGATTGGAATAAGTGAACAGTGAACAAAACTACTTATTCTGATTGTGTGAACAGGTCTTTATGAACCAGATAAATGAAAATCAATATTTTTTTCTTTCTCTTTGCTATGGATTCATACTTTTTCTCATTTAACTTTCTGAAAGGTGTCTATCCTGCATTTTTATAATATTTCACAAGCAGCAATTGTTGTCTGTACTTTTAATTAGTTTGATTGAGCAGAGCTATTTGAAACTAACCTCATCTTTTACACACTACAAATTTTTTTTAAAGTGATAGTTCACCCAAAAATGAATATCTACTCCATTTATTTCATTTATTCACCCTCAAGTGGCTCCAAAAATTCTGAGTTTCTCTTTTGTTGAGCACAAAAGAAGATATTTTTAAGAAAGCTGCAAACCTGTAACCATTGACTTCTACAGTGGAACAAAGCAAATACTATGGAAGTGAATGGTTATAGGTTTCCAACATTTTTCAAAATCTCTTCTTTTGTGTTTAACAGAAGAGAGAAAAAAAGGGAAAGGGAGTAAAAGATTACTGAATCTATCTCTTTAAGAAACAAAACTTGTGGTTTTAGGAAAATATTATCTTGTGGCATAGTTCGCCATCTAGTGGCGGTTTTATCCCCAAGACAAAACATGTACTCACCAGCCACTTTATTAGGTACATCTTGATATAGTACCAAGTTGGATTCAAAAAGGTGCTGAAAATTACTCTGAGATTTTGGTCCAACTTGATATGATAGCACCATGCAGATACTGACGGTTTGTTGACTGAACTTCCATGGTGCTTTATTATAAGCTGTTCCAACACATCACATATATGCCCTATTGGATTTGAACAGGTGACTGTGGAGACTATTGAAGTGTAGTTGAGACTCATCAAACTAGGCAAACTTTTTCCGATCTTCTCTTTGTCCAATATTTGATGAGCTCATGTGAATTATAGCCCCGTTTTATTTTATCTGCCAGGAGTCTTCAAAGTCTTCAATAAACCCTACATATGGGTGGGTGTGCATAAAATTCCTGGTAAATCCTGTTAAGATTTCAAGCAGTCTGTGTGGCACAAAAAACATTAACCACTTAAATCATTCACATTCTGATGCTTGATTTGAACTCCAACAGATGTTTTTGACCACATCTACATGCCTAAAGTCATTGAGTTGCTTCCATGTAATTGGCTGATTAGTTTCATATTAACATTAGTTAACAGTTGTACCTAATAAAGTGGCTGAGGAGTGTATGACACTTCTTTCAAGGTAAAAGTGGCTTTACTTGTCATTAGACTTACATTTAAAGCATATCAAAGAGTTATACAGATATTTGCCCTGGTTTGTTTAGGCCTTTTGGACCATTGTGGAGCCATGAAGACATCACTCCTAAAAATCCACAGTCAAAGAGCACTGAGCAGCTTACCAACTTCCTGCGGCATGTAGTGTCGGTTTTTAAAGAGTCCAAATCGGGTAAGTCACATACTATAAAGTATGTCTTAAGTTATTCCAGGGTTTATTTACATTAAAGGGATAGTTCATCATCATCATTAAGTCACCATATACCTCTGTTGAACATAAGAAAAATATTGAAGAATCTTGCAAATCAGTAGCCTCCCACTGCCAAAGTATATCAATGGCTAACGCCTTTCAACATTCTTCAAAATATCTTATTTTGTACTTTAACTGATAAAAGAAACTCAGAAATGTTTGCAAACACTTGAGAGTGTGTAAATGGTGACTAAAAAGTGAACTTTTACAGGACATCATATTGCTGTTTTTTAAATGTATGTTTGTGTGTTTGCTTGCAGACATTCGGCTTGAGCAGCAGTTGAGTGAAGTGGCGTTACAGATGGCTCTGTGCAGCTCCTCCAGGCATTACGCTGGACGCTCCTTCCAGGTGTTCAGAGCTCTGCGGCAGCCACTTTCAGCCTTGGCTGTGTCTGACCTGCTTTCACGATTAGTTGAGGTGGTCGGGGAGCACGGAGAGGAGGTTCAGGTGAGGTTCTGGCTCCATAATGACACTTTTTTTTATTTAAGGATTGATTCAACTCATTACGCATCTTCTTTGCAGGGATATGTCATGGAGCTTCTACTCACTCTTGAGTCAGTGGTGGATAATCTAGCTGAGTGTCTGAAAAACAATGACTTTTTCGTCATACTACGGTAAGTACAATGGTAAACCCATAAAAATGAAACATTTAGAATTTGACTAAAAGGCATTTTAATTGGTAAAAATATATAAATATATATATTATAACATGCATAGCACACTTTTGTGTTATATAGAGGCACTAGAAACATATTTTTTTACCATCATGTTTAGAGGTGCGAAAATATTACCAATGTCTGTAAAATAACAGACCAACATGCATTCAATTGTTCATTCATTCCTGTTAAACATACACATTCTAGGTTGTAAACATGAGATGTTTGGTCAGAGTGGCTTTTTTAGAATACAGAATGAATATAGAACGTCTTCGAGAAACATAAAACCAATAATATTGTAATGTAAAGCGGATGCTGACAAAGGGAGTGCTGATCCAATTGCAGGGTTTATTAGGAGAATAGTCAGGCAAGCAACAGTCAACACAGGAGCAAACAGATGTATACAGACAATTCAGATTTGTGGTCATAAAACAGGCGGATGGTCAAAAGGCAGGCAGCAAGCAACATAAACAAACAAAACAAAGCAAGGTACAAACACAGAAGGTGAAAACGCGTCATAATGTTCACAATCGGTATAACAAGACAGCAATGACAGCAATAAGGTCAGAGTGAGCTGTATATATGTGAGTGTAATCAGTCCATGAGCAGCTTCAGCTGTGTGAGTCCTAGCAATGGCAAACTGGAACATGTGTGAGTGTGCAGTGCATGACTGGATCTTGTAGTCCATATACCCGTGGATTTATAGTTTTATGCGATCTGTGAGTTTACCAGCGATCTGTAAGGATTAGGTCGCTGGTGATTGTGACAAATATGATGACATTTTGTGTGCATAATGCATCATAATTCAGTCTGTGGGCAGGATGTTTGACTAAGAATAAGGTTAAGGAGTCTTTTAATATTCACATTAAATGTCTGAGATGTTTTATTTCCTGTTGTTGATCATTCTGTGTCCTTGTAGGGCATCTTCACCAGATCTTCCATCCAGTGGCAAGTTAACATTGAACCGTAAAAGCACCAGTCAACTAGAGCTGATTCCAGGATCAGCTACGGCATCAGAGCGAATACGCCACCAGCGTAGCTACTCCGTACCCAAGCGTTTTGGTGAGGCTGAGCGTTCTTCTGATGTTCCTCGGAGCGCCACCCTAGACCGCATCCACCATCATCAGAGCAACATTTCCAAGCTTCGATCCCTGTCCTCATCCTCCTCAAGGGACAACGTAGTCTCCACCGACCCAACCAACGCCAACCATCCTCACAACCTGCTGGCCACCATCTTTTGGGCAGTGGTGTCACTCATGGAGTCAGACTTTGAGTTTGAGTACCAGATGTCCCTCAGGCTGTTGGGGAAACTACTGGGCCACATTTCATTGGATAAGCAGGAATACAAAGAAAAGCTGGAGAAGATCCAGCTCCAGCTGAAATGGAAGGATTTCACAGGTCTTCAGAAATTGCTCCTGAAAGGATTCACCTCTGCAAACACTACAGAACTGACTTTAGAGCTTTTCAGCCAGCTCACACCTGTCTCACGTCTGCCAGTGGTGGACACCTCACAGGCCATAGGTAGACCTTTATAATTCTAATGCCAAATTCACATTCATTCTTTATTATAAGCAGAATTTTAAATTCTAAACTTCTGTTACTCTTCAGGTTTCCCACTGAATGTCCTCTGCCTCATTCCTCATCTTGTGTTACACTTCGACTCACCTTCTCAATTCTGTAAGGATGTGGCTGAGAGAATTTCCCAGGTCTGTTCCTGTTACGTTGAAATGCACTTTAACACTTCACTGCAAAAAGAAAATCCACTTAAATATGAGAAAAATAAGAATTATTTCAGAATATGCAGCCCAGAAACAAGTCAAATAATCTGCATGTTCAGTAAGATACTGTAAATACACTCGGTAAGATTTCTTGAAAGAAGAATCTTTGAAAAAAAGATTTTGCTATGTGGACTTGACTACCCAGATAGCAAAATATCTATGGCCCAGCTCTGGCCCATACAATCAGCTTTTGCTTGGCCCACATGCCGTAGTGAAGTACGGTACATGACTGGACCGAGTCTGGCTTCCAGAGAAGGGCCAAACGTGGACCATGTCTGGGTCAAGTCTCAGCCAAGTTAACCATTGCACTTTAGGCATGCTATGGGTATGCTTTTTCTGGACGCGACATGATTGGTAGAATTTTTTTTTCTTTATTTGAAAATAATAAAAAAGTATTTTAAATGTGGGTCAAGATAGGCCACTTACATGGCCCACATATCAATTATTAGCATCTGGGCCAAATACAACATTTTACATCTGGCCCAAGTATTGTGTGCCATCTTAAAGACGGTGCTACCAAACCCAGGTCATGTTTGGCCCACATGCTGTATGCTAGTGCCGGATGAATGCCTGCAGAGCTAGATTTTTGCTAAATCAGGGCCAGAATTCTTTGCTACCTGGGTAGGCTTTAGTAAAGAAAACAAGTGCTTAAATTAAGCATTAACACACTGTATTCTGTCTAATTATCTTTAAACTAATTTGTTTATAGCTTTTTAACATCTCAGAGCATCTTCCTGTCTCCACAAAATATCACTGTATTTTGTCTAATTATTTTAAAACTAGCCTGTTAATTGCTTATTAAACAGTATGTTTTGTATGTTATAATTTTGTGTGAAATGGTCGTAAAACTAGAGTTACTTACCAGGAGATTTCCTCTTACTTAAGAATTCTCATTATATATTTGGTCTTTAAATGAGCCAAAGCATTTGAACTTAAAACAAGATTATTATTATTATAAGAGTGAAATCAGGAATACACATACATACACATTTTCCACATATATTTATTAAAAATGAAAACAGGTAAAATACCTAACTTTACACTTTACCAATGAAGAAAGAAAAAATATACAAAATTTTAAATCAATCATAATAATCTTACAAAATAATCTTAGATAAGCGTTTTTTTTGTAGTGTTTATCATATGATTTACCGCACCATGTTTGCTAACAGTAAGTTATTTTGATTGACAGATTTGCCTTGAGGAAAAGAACTCCAAGCTGTCCAACCTTGCCCATGTGATGACCCTCTACAAAACACACTCCTATACACGAGACTGCTTCTCCTGGGTCAACGTGGTGTGCCGATACCTGCATGAAGCTTTCAGCGACAGCACACTCAGCATGGTTACTTACATGACTGAGGTGGGGAGAAAAAGTATTCATAAGCAAGAGATGAATGTATAGGAATGTGAACACACACATTTCTAATGCATTTTGTGTTTTGTAAACAGTTGCTGGAGAAAGGATTACCCAGCATGCAACAGACTCTTCTGCAAATCATCTACAGTCTGTTGAGTCACATGGACCTGAGTGGTATTCAAGCCAAACTCTTCAACATGGAGGTTCTTACAACCATAGAGAAGTTCGTTCAGGTGTGAATATTTGCAAGATCACATAACCATTTATTTCATGATTTGTTGCTCCGAATATTTATTAATTTATTCATTCATTTATTTTTTTTTTCTGAGCAAAAAGGAAGACAAGAAAAAAGACATTAATGCATTTTTACCATAGGTTACTAATAGTTCACAGACTAAAATGTCAATAAGTGTAACAGTTATTTTTCAAACATAAACATAAAACTTGTTATATATATTAAAAACATGAAAAATGTTATGACATATTAAACATCTCAATTTAAGGACCACAGCCCCCACAAAAACAAACTATTTTTATAATTTTAAAAATTGTAATTTTTAATCTTAAGAATTTGCCACAACCCCTCAAAGCACTTGGTTTTACCCATTTACCAGCACAGTGTTTTTTATTAATTTATTAAATAATAAAATTATACTTTCAACACAGGCTCATTGTGAAAATGTACTCCCGTATACATTTCTGGAGAGCGTAAATTATGTAGCCAGAGGTACGTATGGCTTCATTTTGTCTTTTAAACGAACACTACAGATCGGTATTATGCTGGCGACAGCTTCTGTTTCTTTTCGCGCTACCATCTGACTACTTACCTCCATGTGAACGGCTTTTCCACTGTTACTCAGTGCTTAATTTGTAAATTGCGAGGACCCGGGGTTATGGATCCAGCATGGTACCAGAGGAGGAAGAGGTGTTGCGAACGAAAATTTGTACGTCGTTGTGGACGAAGAGGGTGAAGATGTGCCGGAGAGGGTGCCGGTGAGGAGGCGGATTGGCAAAATAAGGTGCCGAATCAGATTTCAGAGGTTCCGAATGTGGCTTGTTCCCGTACAAGTTAAGCCCTGCTGTTACCAGTTTGCCCGGTGGCTCACCGCATACGGTGGTGAACTTGAGACACAGAGCGGAGTTGACACTTATGATGGGTTCGAGTCCGGCGAGGAACAGTTCCAGAAAGCAGGTAAAACAAAAACCAAAGGCAAAAAAATAAAATAAACAAGTTAATAACAGGGTGATAATGTGGTGAGATCTGAAAACGTTGTAAAAACCATGCAGCTTTTTTTTCTGGATTGCTTTTGAAAACACTATTGGTTGGGTTTAGGGAAGTGAATAGGTGGGGTGATTGGTTGGCCAGTCAGTTGACAGCGGCCTCTGGTGCGTTTATGCAAGAACAACAGGCATGATTTGAACTCGTGAGAGAAATTTGAGATCTGAAAACGCATACATAGCGGCCTCTGGTGGTTTCGCAAAAAACAAAAACTGCAAAAAAAAAACGGAGCTCCTGGGTCGTATTTTGTGCTCTCCAGAAATGTATACAGGGGTACATATCCATAATAGATTGTTTACTTTTACATAGTTTACATAAATAGGTTACACCGAGCAATGAATATTATTTTACCCATAGTTTGACATTCATTTTCACCAATGTTATTTAAAACATTTAAATACACACATGCAGTAAAAGAGTCAAATTTACCCAAATTCAACTGAATCAAACACTTGCAATGATTTTGTCCCCTGTAGTTATTCACCAAATAAATATTTATTTCTAAAATTAGTCTCAGTAATTACATGTATCTGCTTGATATAATCCAGTCTAAACTTACTCATGACATAATGGCATTTTACAGCATTCACAGAAGCTGTCATACATTCAAGGTAATACCACTGGTTTTCCATCTCTCAACCCTTCCTTTAGAGGGAGTAAAGAAAAGTACGAATTAAAAAAAAGAAAAAGAAACTTGTGCCAGAGCTATAAATCCAAAGGCACACCCAGCAGCAGTCTATAAACAGTCAGTCCTATTGGCTGCTGTCCACATTACTGAGGCCTTCAGTGTGGCCTCAAAGCAAAGTCTGCTGCTTCCCTCCAGTGTTTATTTCGGCAGAAGAAGAGACGGCTACTGCTTTTGAAGATGGATTGACTGTATGTAATGCTTTTGGCAGGTGAGCATGCTTCTGAAAGCGTCTTTTGAGGATTAACTCGATTCTGTTTTGTGTTTGTTTCTGGGACTTTAGACTACACACTGGAAGGAAGCCTTGAACATATTAAAGTTGGTGGTCTCCCGCTCTGCTAGTTTGGTTTCGCCTTCATCCCCACAGAGTAACTCATCCTCTGTGGATGTCAGACGTGTTTGGGACACTCCCTCCAAAGCCCTGCCTGGAAAGACCCTCGACTTTCACTTTGACATTTCAGAGGTGGGACTTTTCTTTATGTCTGTCTTTTTTAATTATCATTGTACAATATACAACACACTTTCTTCTTGTTTTATAAAATATTAAATGCTTGAAATTAGTTTTGTAGCAGTCAAATGTAGTCTACTTCAGTGCTGTGAAAAAACATCCCAGGATGCACCTCTTAAGGTTGGTTAAGAGAATGAGTGTACAAGACTGGAAACTAGGAAAAGGGTGGAGATTTTGAAGGAGCTAAAAATAACTTTAAACATGTTTTTTAACATGTCTTTAAACAATGTTTTGGGGTTTTTCATATATTTCACACACGGGAAAGAAATATTTCATGACAAGAAAGGTTATTGTTGTTCTTGTTATCTGTAGTAGCATTTCAATGTGTATGATGGTTTTAGATGCACACAATCTCAAAGTGCTTTCTAATACTGTTAAATCTAAGAGTGTAAAACAATTTAAAACATTTTTTGTATTATTATTAATACTTTATCACTTCTTTATTTATTTATTTTTGCTATTATTATTATTATTAATAAAAGTAGTAGTAGTAGTGGTCGTAGTATTATTGTCGTTAATATTTAAATTGACTTTTGAAATTGACATTTTTCTGGACAAAAAAAATTATGTTTTTTATTATTATTTTTTGTAGTAATATTTTAATTATTACTATTATTAAATACCGTCATTTTTACTACATTCTTTCATTATTATTATTATTGTTGTTATTATTATTATTATTATTATTATTATTATCATTATTATTACTGCTATTAAAATATTAGTAGTGGTATCATTGTCATTATTATTTAATTGACTTTTTTATTTTAATTGCACACACTCAAATTGCTGGACAAGACAAATATTATTATGATTATTATCATTAATAGTAGTAGTAGTGATAGTAGTATTTCAATTATAACTTTTATAAAAGACCATAATTTTTTCTACTTTATTATTGTTGTTAATATTAAACTTAGTAGTAGTAATATCATTGTTGTTAATATTTAAATTGCCATTTTTTACTTTTTTGGTTTTAACTGCACACACTTAGTGTCCTAGACTAGAAAATTATGATTATTATTATTATTAATTTTATTATTTTGTTAGTAGTAGTAGTAGTAATAGTAGTAGTAGTAGAATTTCAATTAGTACTATTATTAAATACCTTAATTTCTACTACTTTACTACTTTAGTACTACTTTATTATTATTATTATTATTATTATTATTATTATTTTATTATTAAAATAGTGGTCGTAGTATCATTGTCATTAATATTTAAATTGACTTTTTTACTTTTTTGCTTTTAATTGGACACATTCATGCTATACATGAAAAAAAAACATTATTATTTGTAGTAGTACTTTAATTATTACTGTTTTTAAATTAATCAATTTTACTAATTTTTATTAATACTATTTCATTCAGTCTAGCTTCATATATAGATCAGCCGCAACCTAGTACTGGGAAACACCCATACACTCATTTAAACACACACACTATGGCTAATTTAGCTTATTCAATTCAACTATGCTACATGTCTATGGACTGTGCGGGCAACCAGTGCTCCTGGAGGAAACTCACGCGAACACGGGGAAAACATGCAAACTCCACACAGAAATGCCAACTGACCCAGCCAGGACTCAAACCAGCAAGGTGAGGTGATAGTGCTAACCACTGAACTACCTTGCCGCCCCTTATTATTATTATTATTATTATTATTATTATTATTAATAATAATAATAATCACAATGCTGTTTTTTTGTGCATGGTGTACTCTATGAAAAAAAAAACATAAAAAATACAAGACTCCACCTTGGAAAATGTGGACAAACCCATAGAAGACACCAGTATTTAGTGGTTCACTGACAAAGCTTACTATTTCACACTATGTGCCAAACTCTTACTTCACTAACTTATTTACATTCCTTTTTCATTATTATTTCACAGTGACATTTGTTTCAATTCCAAACTCTAAAGGTTAGTGTTTTGTTCCAAACGTGTAGAGAATAAGAATGATCTGGTCTCATTAAAGTGTGGGAACCAAACAGGGAGCTATTTGTGTAGTGCATGAATTCCAGGAAATGATGTCACTCCGGCTGCGGCGCTTTGCATCCAGAGCCTCCAGTCTTAAAAAGCAGACTCCTCTGCCCGCTGTCAAATACCTCAGGGACGTATTTAGCCTCTAGCAAGTGGGTGAGACAGTAGGGGAAAAAAACTCAAAACTGACAAGAAACTCAAAACAAGCTCCAATACATCCCAGCAGAAAGGATTTTACAGGAATTAAGGGCAGGTGAACTCAATAAGGGAAATCCTGACATCCCCTCAAGCTTATTTGGCTTGTTTTATTAAAGTTTCTGTTTCCAAATATTCACTACAAGGAACTGGACCATCGAAAAAAGGCGGCAGCTTGATGCTAGCAAAGGAAATGTGCTGGAATGAAGACTCCTGGGCGAGGAGCTCATGACATGAAAGGCAAAGAGCAGACGTGAAATCCCTGAGCTTAAATGGTGCGTGACTTTGTGTGTTTCAGACGCCGGTGATTGGTCGACGGTATGATGAGCTTCACGGTTCTCCAAGACAAGATGGTAAGAATCAAGGAGTGGTTACGGTGACACGCAGCACCTCCTCTACGTCCTCAGGCTCCTACCAAAGCAACCACGTGCTGGTACCTGTCAGCTGGAAACGACCACAGTCCTCACAGGTATCAACTGATAAATCATGCCTGTTTCTGATACAATTCCTTGATTTGATATTTTATTTCTTTTTATGTTATTTTATCTGAATTGTTTATATTTGACTTTAATTTGAATGTTGTTTTACGTTTTATTTTTGTGTCGTTTGCCTCACTATTTAGAAGCGAACTCGTGAGAAGTTGGTGAATGTATTAACCTTGTGTGGCCAAGAAGTTGGACTCACCAAAAACCCATCTGTAAGTGACACAGAAAACGTCATCCACTCAGTATTACAGCTTTGTCATTTTGTAGTTTTTGAAGTATTTGTACTTCTGTACCAGTTTTAAAAACCCAACATTTCCAGTTCTTCTCTGAATACTTTACTAATGAAATCCTGTTTCCACCATATGAATAAAAAACACAGAATGTTAATTTCTTGTTATCTCACTTCTGAAGTTTTTTTGTGCAATTGTGCGTTTACATCTCACTATTGTAAATTGTGAACTCACAGTAATAATAACACATAAGCAGACCCACAAGGAAACTGCCCGCACAGAAATCCACAGATTTCCACAAATATTTAACCCATCATTGAGTCTATTTATGTCATTTATATTCATTCTTTTTTTTTTATATTACAGTAATAATATTGACAAATATGAAAATGTTCATATGATTTGGTAACACTTTATTTTGATGGTCCATTTGAGTATTAGTTGACTGTCTGCTTAATATCTGTTGATACTGCTCCTTCAACAGACATTTAACTGACTGTAAGAAACTTTGCAAGTACATGTCAACTTACACTAACCCCAACCCCAACCAACCAATCTACTTATAATCTAATAAGAATTAGTTGCAATGTAACTTAAATTCAACAAACAGACCATCAAAATAAAGTGTGACCTATGATGTATTTACAATACATTTTGTGAAGTAATATTTTCTGTCTTTTATTACATATTTCATACGATAGACTGATAGAGAATTTTAGTTATAATACTGCCAAAATCATTTTGCATAAATCTGCAAATCATTTACAAAATTTTGTGCAGAAATAGCAAAAAACATCTGCAGATTTTGCCTGGCCCTACTTATAAGGCACAAATCTTATAGTTTATTTCTCATAAAAAATGAAATAACACTATATAACATATGTATTGCGTAAGGAAATTTTCTGAATGACAGGTTTCTGTTTACAAATAGTTTTGCAGTATTGAGAATTGCAGCCAGTTAGGTGCATGATTGATGAATGACTGTATACAATGGCCAATTAGAGGTCTTCCTGTGTAAAAAGATCCACTCTGGACGAATTAAAAAAACTAACACAAAGTTTGTTCAGTGAAAGCTCTAATTATTTTCATTATAACTAACAAATTGTTCCAATCATTGATTGTAAGTAAATGATTTATATTTGCTTTAAGTATTGTAGCTGCTCTGTACAGAATGCAGAGTTTTGAGAATACCAATAATATTAAAATGTGGGACTAAATCTAAAAGTGTTTGACATTGTGTTAACTGTAATTTGCTCGTTTGTTGATTTACTACAGTAATTTTGGGAAAATATGCTCAAGTTTTAATGTGCTTAATTTGCTTAATATTAATAATTTGTTTTTTTGAATATTTAAAGTTTTCAAATACATAAAAACATTCATACAGTATAAGTTATAAATAGTTTATGTTATTGTATCAAAAGTGGTACCTAGAACTGTGAAATTTGGTCATCAATCATACTGAAGCACTTTTTTCCTGCAGGTGATTTTCTCCTCCTGTGGGGAACTGGAACTGATTGAGCACCAGCCCAGTCTGGTTTCCTCTGAGGACGGCACACGGGATACAGAAAACATGGATGACACCACTTCCGAACAGCAGTTTCGTGTATTCAGGGATTTTGACTTTCTGGATGTAGAACTGGAAGATGGAGAGGTGAAAAAAAATCTTATTTTTAAAATGGTTTCTTCTTGCTTGTGAAAACAATATAAATTGCTGAAATTCTTGGAACAAACTTTGCAGTAGAAGAGTTTGCCTTTTGGGGAAAGCAGTGCTGAGCACTGAACTATTGCGAAGTATCAGTCAGAGATAAACTGTTTGCACAATATCCCTGTAACATTCTTGAACTATTTGTAATGCATTCTCCTCTCCTTGTTTATGTCTGTGCCATCAAGGAGTTGCAGGTAAGCTCAGGAATCCTCCAGTTTTGTGCTGTGTGCAATAGGACTAAGATGTGTTTATTCACATTCTGTGGTGTGATGCATGTGCATAATTCTGGCAAAAACTTTTTAAGCAATTTGAAAACACATTAACTCTATGAACTCTATGAATATCATTGAGATGTGAATATTTAGATTGGAACACAAGGAATTCAGACATAAGGGGTTTTTAATATAGACAATGTAAATGTAAAGTTATGGTAAATAAGTTATAATGTTAAAAAAGATTTTAATAAAAATAAATGCTGTACTTTTGAAGATTCTATTCATTAGAGAATTATTAAAAGTAATACTGTGTTTTATTTTTGGCCAATTAAATGAGGCTTTGGTGATCGTAAGAAACTTCTTTCATGAACATTTTATTATTCCTGAGTCCAAGCATTTAATTGTGGTTAACATCTACAAATATTTAGTCACCTTATGCGGTTTTTATTATGTTTCAACATGTCTGCATTTTAATGGCTTGGCTGTCTCTACAGTAGTTTGCAGTGTCTTATGAAATCATTAGAGTCGGTGCATTGAGGTCAGTCTGTGAATTCGCTGAGGCTGCAATACCACAGAGACACTTAAAAGGGCAGATTCAGCCTTTTAAATAAATTGCCCCATGTGAATAAATTATAAAGCCATCAGGTTTTTTATCCAAACTTAGATATAACAGTGTTAAAGACCACTCAAATGATTTAAAACTGCGTTTTGGGCATTTTATGCTTAATCATGAGGACAAAAATAAAATAATTTAAAAGAAGTGGACAGTGAAAGAGTCCTCAGTGTTTAAAACATTATTGTGAATCTGTGTATTTGAATGTTGACTCTGATGAAGGCATGTGGCTGCAGTGATAACTTGAGCTTCTTCCAAAGGAAATGGCCTTCGGGTACTTTATTACTTTCTCTACTTGAACAAGAATCTTTTAGAAATGTGTTCCCTTATTGCTGTTTCACTGCTGCGGTTATTCTATAAATATCCACCTTTTTCCTATGCTTCATGAGGTTTTATGCGAATCATGGGAGTAAAACTGTAAAACAATCTGTTTTTAAAAACCTGGGTACAATGTGGTGTCATTATTCCTCTCACACTTCATCCATTGAATAATAAAAGGCAACTTATTTTAAAAAATGACATTCAGCAGACCATGAATAACCCCCAAAAACTCAAGAGACTTTTTACAGCTATAAATATATGGATATTATTGTGCACTGTTAACTGTTTCTGTATTTTGTGATTAACTTTTTTTTTTACTGTTATGAAGTTGTATTTTGGAGCCTTGATCTCTGCTCTGCCGACTTTTGATGTAGAAAGTGTGGCTTTTAGTGATATTTGAGTAATTTGAAACAATATATTGTGTAAGAAATACAGAATTAATTCTGTAAAATAAATTCAAAGTGCTTGTAGTTTATTACCAGGTTTTTAACAAACTAAAAATCACCCAGAAAATATACCACTTTAAAAACTGTTAAAATTTCAATAGAATGTCACTTTTTCAACAACAAAAAAAGTATACAAAAATGAATCACAAAATATGGAAAAATGTTAATTTATTTTTTACAGTGTAGAGAAAATTATCCGAAGCATCTGTAATACTAATATCACATTAAAGCACCAAGTGTAGTTATTTCATGGTAGATACAAATGAAGCACAAAGCCAAACACACCCCTCACTCAATTTTCACTTATTGATTATTTGTAGTTGTCATTTCAAGTTTTTTGTTCCATTATTTTGAATAGACGTTCCCCAAACCAGAAGTCCATTCATTCATTCATTTTCTTGTCGGCTTAGTCCCTTTATTAATCCGGGGTCGCCACAGCAGAATGAACCGCCAACTTATCCAGCAAGTTTTTAACGCAGCGGATGCCCTTCCAGCCGCAACCCATCTCTGGGAAACCAAACCAGACCAGAAGTGCAACCCCTAAATTAAATTTTTTTATTTTATTTATTCTTTGTGTGGAGAAAGGTGGATAGAGATAACCTTAACCAACAAAGAATGTCACAGGCTGAGCACCTTCACATTTCAAGCATGTTACAGCCTGTGACTGTCTGTGTTTTATAATATGTACAGTACCATATACAATTTCACAAGTCTTTTTTTATTTTTCTTGCTCTTTCTGTGACAGGGTGAGACAGTTGACAGCTTTAACTGGGGTGCACGAAGGCGCTCCATTGACAGCCTGGACCAAACCGAAGCTCAGCCATTGGAGGAGGACAGTCAGCTCTCTGGAAGTTCACCAAGCCTGTGTCCAATCATCCACGATGATTCTGATGAGTCTTCTGAAGAAGAGTCGCTCACAGCCAGCCAGATCCTCTCAGCCTCACAGCTGGTAATGTTCAATTTGGTTTTACACATTTTTTCAGTCAGATTGAGTGTTTAAGGTTGATGGAAAATACAGTTATTGCTATTTTTGGGGTAAAAAAAAGTCACAAATTATTACAGAAATACTGTGATGACAATTTCTTGATTGGATATAATAATGATGTCTATGATTGTGCAGAGTGAAGGGCATTTTGAAAGTTGCTTGATGTTTCAAATGAAGATTGTTGAAGATATTTGAATATTAATTGAATAATTGAATATAATATAATAACTAACTGAATATTTTTTTATCCATTTCTAGGCATGTGTTTTGGTGAATTTAAACAAAATAGATTTATTAAATAGATATATTAATTAAAATAATATTTCAATAACCAAACATATTTAGAAATTAAAAGATAATACAATTAGATTCAAGGAAAATGTTGCAAAAAAAAAAAAAACTCTTTTTTTTCTTTTTCTTTTTTTTTTGCTTTTGATTTTTCCTCTTTTTTAAATTTGTATTTAATATTTTTCTTGAACATATACATTTAGCTGTACTTGTTTTTGGACCGTTGTCGAAAGTTATATGCAACAGAAGTGCAGATTCAAACTCAGTTTATTAATTGAGGTCGTACAGGCAAAGGTCAAAATCAGGAGCAAAACAATAACACAAGGGCAATTCAATAATTGAGGTCAAAATATAGGCGAGAAGTCAGACTAGGTGCCAATGAATCACAATGAGGAACTAGAGTCAAAAACGCAGGAAACAAACCAGTGAAAATGCTTCGTAATGTTCGTGATAGAAACAAGACTCAGCAATGTGTGAATGAAGGTGAGGTGTATTTATAGTCCTCGTAATCAGTGTAAATGAGCAGCAGCTGTGTCTGTGTGTGAATGTCCGGATTATTGTCAGCTGCTCTAGCAGTTGATGAGCGCAGGGATTTCTGGCAGTTGTAGTTCGTTCAGTAATAATCTTCAATAAGGAAAACACTGCTGGTGATTATAATGGGCTACAGGAAGTAATTGGCAGCGGAGACAACGCCACTGATGATCACAACAAGTACTGACTAATCTAATGTATATGCACAAATATAATATTGTATAGCTTCCTATTAAAAATATGAATTTAAAAGATGTGAGGGTGTATTTATATATGCTAAGCACTGTATATAAGTGGAAAAAATAAAAGTGTTTTTGACCCATTGTAGATGACCTCCAAAACTAAATTAGAAACATTTAAAATAACATGATAGGGCCACTTTAACATGAAGAATGAAACAAAATATTAATAGGAAAATAACAACACATTGAGTGTTTTATCTTTGATTTGACTAAGCTTTGCTACAGAATTACTAGTGTTCAAGTTTTTTCACAAAAAGCTTAAAATTAAAAATAATAAACAAAATTTATTTTTAAATTTATTTTTCAAAACTAAAATATAGCATCTATAAAAAAATCTGTATTACAAAAATTTATATATAAATTACTTCTAAATTACTTGCTAAACTTACTTACTATTCACTTAATGACTTCTTTCTGGGTTTTTTTTTTTTTCAGAATGTCAGCCTGTCTCCTACAGAGGATCTAAACCCCATGGATTCTCCTCCTGTCTCCTTTGACAATACTCAAGCTGACCAAATCCCTCTTTCCACCTCAACACCAAGCTTTGAGATCCCACTACCCGAGGGCTCGAACCATCGGGTGAATAAGAGCTTCAAAATGGCTGACTTATGGGGGCAAACACATTCCTACTCACACCGCACCTCCGTTCTGGAGTTTTTCCATTAACACAGCTTAAATAATCTCTTTCTGTGCTTGCATTCTCTTTCTGGTGCCTTTGTTTTGCTGTTCGTAGGATTTATGTAGTAATTGGCTAATGCTGCTTTTCTGTTACCCGCTCTTTTAGAATGGGCGCATTAGATTCATACATGCAAGTAATTATTGCTTCTTAAAAAGCTAAATCTGCTAACCATATCTCTGCTTATGGCTTTTAATCATCTTTGAGGTCTACCACTGTCTTAGAGAGAGGCCACTTGGGCAATGTGTATGGCTTCTCTGTGGGTGGCAAGGCTAACATCACTTACATGCTAAATGCTTGGGGTGCAAACAAAGAGAGTGCATACCCATTGCCTGTGGCCGTAAACAGGAGACCTGACCGATCAGATTTTAGTCCGCCATGTTTTTTTGAAGGTCTCTTAATACATTTCAACCTGACATTACTGAAAAAAAATATTAAAGACTGAAAAGAGAAACGATTCTCAGCAGGAACAGTTTTAGACTTGAAAGGTCAGTGAATTCTGTATAATTAAATATGTTGTTTCATTTTATATTTAATTTGTCAACTAAATAGGCATAAAAATGTATTATACAATATATTTTTATCAAAAATAGGATTATAATTAAGTAGTGTGAATATAGTCAGCCATATAATCTGATCTTTACATACAGTATAGTATTAATAGTGTCAGTGGCCCCGGCTTATGACTAATACTTATATGTGCTGTAGTTCATTTAATGATGAATGCTGATCATTTCTTTCTTACTTTCTGTCCTAAACCAGGCTGAGGATTCAGCTGAGGAAGAAGAAGGCATTGTTAATGAGAACGATATCTCACTCTGCATTTGCGAGTCACCGCCTGCCTTTAGTTGTTCAGACATCCTAACACTGGAAACACCTCAGAGGGAGGAAAACTTCTTTACTGACGAGATGAGCTGTGTACCCAGGTACTGGTTTAAACTCCTAACTTTTGGTAGAAAGCCATGGAAGTGAAATTTTTTTTTTTATCTTTTTATATATTTTATTAAGGAATAAAGGAAATGATTCATTGCAGCTTAATTTTTTTCTAATTATAAAAAACAAAGAAAACGCAGGGCTCTTTTTTAACCATCTAGGAGCAAAGTCTGACGTGCATGGTGCAAAAGCATTAATGGCATGTCCGAATCCACATTTGCTATTTTAAGGACAGAAAAATACCCAGTCTAACATTGTTGTGCTTATTCTCTTAATGAGTTATGGGTGTGTTTTGAGCATAACATGCATCAAACCAATCAAAGTCTCATCTCCCATTCCCTTTAAGAGTCAGTTGCGTCATGCCATGGCGCATTTGCTATTTACATGGCGGACTTAAATGCTTCACAAGCGAGAAAACAGGTCAACAGACCATCTGCAGCGTGAGGATAAAGAACGAGCCTCCTCCATTCGGCCTCTGTACTTTACTTTCTTGGAGTAAGGAAATGGTGGACACTCACTCCACTGAAGACATTCATTAGCCTATATATTTAAATTTGTTTGTTAAGCACAAAGATCTGTTTCAAAACTATCTCTAAATTCAGTTCTAATTTCCCGTAAACTAATAAATAAACAATAATAATGAAGTGTGGTCAAAAAAGTTATGTCCAAACACACATCCTATTCTGATGCCCCATATGGTGATGCATAGGTCTCCTTAACTTCTAAACTTGTTTTAATTAAAACAATTATAAATATACATATAATAAATACTACTTCTTATAATAATAAGATTATACAAATGCAAATTGTCATAAATAAACTGAAAAAATCCCCGCTGAGATGAAAAAGGCAGGGAGATATTGTTTTTTTTCGGACCAGCACACCCATGAGTCCACAAAGTGGCACAAATAGATTTGCTATTTAAACAATGTGCCGCAAAACAAGAAAATTAGAGTTGTGCTGGTCTGAAAATAGCCTCAAATCACACCATACACGTCTTGTGCCTCATTGCGCTAGGTGTATGATAGGGCCCCTTATAATCTAAAAACTATGAAGAAGAAAAAAATGCATAATTACAAAAATAAAACAGCTCATAAAATAAGACCAAAAGTGTCATCCAATGAAAAAGACATCATAAACATGGTTATCACAGGTTTGTAAAGAACAATTCGATCACAACCTTGCATAAAACAAAATAAAAACTAAATTCATATGTAAAGTGCCCAAATGCAAGTCATAATTTAAGAGTTGTTGTATTTTCTTTAGTCTTTATGGCACATATTGATCTAATAATACACAAATTGTTGTTATTAGAATCAAAATGTGTTCAAGAAACTCTGTTTAATTAAAATTGCCTCTGGTCCTGTGTATCTTAAAGGTAAAAACTGAAAAATGTTATTCCAAGATTTAAACACCCCTTGCCTTATAGTTCTTTCCTTCTTTTCTTTTAGTGGTTTTGGAGAGCAGTTCAGCTCTGTGGCACAAGCAGAGGAAGAAAAGGAGGAGCTGCTTCTAGAGTCGCGTTCCTCTCCTCCGCCTTCTCCATTTTTCTCCGCCATCCTGGCCGCCTTCCAGCCGACCATGTGCGATGATGCCGAGGAGGCATGGCGCAGTCATCTCAACCAGCTGGTGGCCGATTCAGATGGCTCCTGTGCAGTTTACACCTTCCAAGTCTTCTCCTCACTTTTTCAGGTGACTCATAGGCCTGTTTACACCTGGTGTTAAAGGGATAGTTCACCCCCAAAAGAACAATTCTGCATTTTTCTTCAATTAACTTACCCTTGACTTGTTAAATGAAGATGTTTTGAAGAATGTTGGTAACTCTTAACTATTGACTTCCCCAGTATTTGTTTTGTCCTACTAGCGAAGTCAATGGTTGCAGCTTTCCAACATTTAAAAAAAATATCTTCTTTTGTGTTTAACAAAACAAAGCTAAAAACTCAAACTGCTTTGGAACAATTCAAGATTAAGAAAATCATGGCATACGTTTTATTTTTGGATGTATTGTCCCTTTAAGATGCATTGTTGTGGAATCAATTACAAGTGGATGATTTTAAACAGGTAAAAATAAGGTCTGAAAAGTACAGTGAAACTTACTTTTATGGCAAAGAATATATATATTTTTTCATTTCTTTTTAAGTGAAATAGCTTAATACAAACAAAGGAGGTTAATAAAAATGCTTATTTTAGAACAGAATTTCCAATGGCACTTCAGTCTGTGTACTGTATATTTTGGTCATTGGATTTTCATTTTAGAAATGGATATTAAAAACGAGCCTTTGTGCAAGAAATATGTCATTTTAATAAAAAAAATATGTTTTAATAAAATCCTGTTATCACAAGTAAATACCTTTTTAAAACATAATTAAGTGGGAAAAATTAGTAGCCTATAGGTTAGCTTGTGTGAACGAGTTAGCCTCTCGGAATATAAAAACAAGCCTTTTTTCTTTTTTGTTTTCTGGTGATTTTATTTATTGTTATGCAAAATAAAAAATGATAATCAAATCATTTTTACCTTATGCTTATCAATTTTTCACCATGAAATAAGCTTATTTTTTATTTATGTTTCATAAGTGAAAATCAAATGACCGAAATATACACGGATCCACTTACAATGGTTTTTACATCTCTCACTTAATCTCATGTAATCTTAGATCAAAAAATTATAAATAGATTAGAGTTGTGTTGTCACAAATATGGAAGCTGATTTTTTTTCAGTAAATTTTCAGAAGTGGAATGGATCAACTAAATGAGTGAGTTGTTTGTTACGTCTAAAATGTGGCTGCGTTGTTGACGTCAAATGATGACGTACATTTTATTCATTAACTGGAATTTTCTTTGGTTCGTCACACAAAGCCGACAACTCAGTGTGCCAAAGCTTTAGAAGACATGCAACATCTTTGATTATATTTTATTGATTCTGACAACAAGCTGTTTTCAGGCAGATCAAACTGGATATTTTGTTTCTGACTTGCAGAATATACAGTCCAAGTTCTGCACCTTGACCTGTGACGCTGCTGGTTATCTTGGCGATGGCCTTCGCGGGATTGGAGCGAAGTTTTTAAGGTCATCCCAGATGCTCACATCCTGCTCCGAATGTCCAACGTTATTTGTCGATGCAGACACTGTAAGTTGTTTTTTTTTTTTGCATGTGTTTGGATGATGTCCCTCAGAGTAGGGTAAATGCCATTTTGAAATGCGCTTTTTACTCTTGAATTTCAGATTGTGTCTTACGGGCTATTGGAGAAGATGAAGTTTAGTGTGTTAGAGCTTCAGGAGTATCTGGAGACCTACAACAACAAAAAGGAGGCAGTCATATCAGTATGTCCGATCAATTGTCTAGATGCTCTAGTTAAAATTAAATATATAAAAAAAAAAAAAAAAAAAAAAAATATATATATATATATATATATATATATATATATATATATATATATATTAAATAAAATAAATATATTAAATATATTAAATTATGTAATTAGTTACTTATACTTTACATTACATTTACATTATTTTTTAATGTTTCAAAGTTGGTACTTATGCACAGCAAGTCTTTGGTTGACAGTAAAAATAATTGTTGTCAAACATTTTAAATGCAATATTTTCTTTTTGAAGTATAAAGTAAATTCATGTTATGCATAGTAGAATTTTTCCATCATTTTCATCAATTCATCAATTTTTTCATCATTACTACAGTCCTCTATGCCACATTAGCCTTTATAAAACATTTTAAATTGCTGATTTAGTTTTTCAGAAACATTTTTCTTTTCAGATTTGTCAACATTTAGATTTGTTTTCACTTTAATGCATCAATGCTGAATAAAATAGACATTTGATATTTATCAATATTTTCATTATAGTAGTTTTAAATAAATGAATAAAAATCCCTGCTTGTTTTATTTAACTTGCTGTTCATGCCTTTTAATTTTTCCAGTGGCTGTGCAATTGCAAGGCCAGCTTCCCCAAATGCAGTGAAGATGGAGTGATCACCTATCAGCCCGCGGAAACAGAGGAGAAGGTATGAATATCTGTCTTTTCAATAAAACCATCGTTATTCTAAAGAAAACTAATACTTATTATATTATTAATATTAATATATTAATCATCAAATAGAAGGCAAACTGGAGCTTTAACTTACTTAAATACAGCTCTTCAACAGCGTGGTGATGTACCACAAATACAGCATGCGTTTCTGTCTTTAATCGTTAAATATTACTGTTTCATTGTCTACTTACTGATGTCACTGTATTTGTTCATTGTTTCCTGACTTCTGAGAAACGAGTGAGATTAGTTGGCCAAAATGTGTCCGATTCCATTTCAATGTCCCTCTTATATTTTCTGCATTTCGATTGTTCTGTGATAGCTCTGTGAGTGACTTCTCTTTTCTATCTGTCTGCTCTCTTTGCCTGTTTCAAATGCAAGCTGTGTTCCTTCACAACAGGGCCCTCTATTCTTATCTTTGATATGGCGGTTGTTCTCTGCTGGCCATTAAAATGGCAGTTCACCGAAAATTGAAAATGTACTCAATTAGTCAAGTAGCTCAAAAACTTTATACACTGCTAAACACAAAAGAAGATAGTTTGAGCAATACTGGTATCTGTTTACCATTGACTTTCATAGTAGGAACAAAAAAACACTATAACTGGAATACTCAATGGATTCTAGTTTCTATTATTATGCAAAAATCAGATCTCTGATAAGTATGGAAGAAGTGGCGGGTAAGTAAATGATGACAGAATTTTGGGTGAACTGTCCCTTTAACTTCACAAACACATTTTTATGGAGACAGATTAGACTCAATAATAATTCACGCAAAAGACACGATGTACACATGCGTAGCCAAATTCACATGCATAAAACCAAATTCACGTGCGTAAAATATTTATTTATATTCACAATAAATTTTCACGTGCACACAATAAAAATAAATTTTCATGAAATACGTTTCACAAATCCAAAACACGATTTGCAAGTGTATAAGAGTGTACAAAAAGTTTTGAATGTTTAAAACTTGCGAGTTCATCCTAAATGAGAATGTGCAAATCCTCTTTCACGTACGACTCCCCCCGGATACGTGTGTGTGTATTTTTGAGACTTTCCTGGCAGAGGCAGGGCAACTCGTACCTTTCAGCCAATCAGATGAGAGCTGTAGTTAATGTCACCAACTCTGCTCTTCATTTGCGCAGACGGTTTCTCTCCAGCATGGCGAACGGAGAAAGCAGCAGTCGCACTTTTTTTTTCATTTATTTTATTATTTGACCATAGCCTCACTCTTTTTATCCATTATTTTGCCGCAGCTCCGTTCTTCTTATTTATTGTCTCGCAGCCTCATGAGCAGAATGTAGCCTGCATAATGATGAATTATCATTCTGGCAATTTGAGCACAGCAGTACCAATGTGATCTAGCGGTCAGCATGTTGCGTTATCAAGCCGCCAACTCGTGTTCGTGTTCGATCGTGTTCGATCCTCACCTGAGTTAAACTTTTTTTTTTGTCCATTTTTATTGTTAAGACATATGTGTATATCGTGTCTTTTGCGTGAATTTCTTTTGAGACTAATCTGATTCCTTACATTTTGCCCATATAGATTTCTGATGAATGGCAATACCTGTACATGCAAATTACATACATGACATATACTGCAGTTCATATTTGGATTTCACATATATAAAATATATGGGTAACACTTTATAATGACACACTATGAATCATTTATTAAGCATTAGCTAATACTTCATTATTTGTTAAGCATGAATTCTACTTGTTTGTAAGTACCTGTATCCTGCACTTGCTGCTAATGCACTGCTGGTTAGACCTAAACTGCATTTTGTTGCCTTGTACTTGTACATGTGTAATGACAGTAAAGTTGAACCTAAAAAATCTAATCTAAGGAGTTTATAAATACATCTACTAATGTATTCTTGACTTCTAAGCACAAGTATGATGAGCTTAATGGTTGTGTTTTCAGACTTTGTTAATAATTTATTTTTCATTACTAAATTAAGTATTGCATTATTTACAAACTAGTTATTTAAGAATAGTTGGATGTTTTTTTAAATCATTCAATATGCGTAAGTAAATGATTAATAAACTATTCAAATTACATTTATTATATTATTCAGGTATCTATTAATGTAGAGTTAATGTTTAACTCTTAATGAACTAACTATTTGATCACGCTTAAATGTTTCATAGTGTGTAGTTATAATAAAGTGTTACCAATATAGGTACTATATGCAACATACATTTTTTTAAATATTGCAAACATAGATGTTTGCATATAAATTTTTTTAAACATTGGAATTATGTATAAACTGTAATTATATTTATGTGTTTATATATAGCCATATATTTTTTAAACATATTTTTAACTAATATATTTGAACATATATATACATATTTGTTATTTTGATGGAAAGTATGTATGTTAAACACCCGTCTTTGCAATATGCATTGGATAAAACATTGGATTCCACATAATTCCATCATGTTGTCCCAACACAAATTGATTAAGTTAACTCAATTGCTTTAAATTGTTTTTTATTTAAATGGAATGAACATACCCCCCCCCCCCCCCCCTTTAAAATCAAAACAATATAATATACAATATATACAATATATTTAAGTGTATGTTAAATATATAACATACTGCATATTTAATATATGTGAATTTCAGATATGAACTTGTGTAATATATTTGTAATTTGCATATATTTTCGTAGATCAGATTATTTTACATCAAAAAAGGGTGGCATTTTGGATAAAAATATTTTATTAATTGTCTTCTTTTGTCATCTTGCACAGTCCCCTTGCAAATATAAAAATAAGTGGGCTCACTGTAGTTGTGACTTTCATCTTTCTCTGCTTGTCTGTTCACGTTTCCGCTCTTGCATGTAGAGCCACTGTTTGCTCATGCTTTATATTGCCCGTGCCAATGCAATGACTGCATGTTTTTACACTCTATTCGAAACTTCTCTTCCTTCTCTCTTCTCACCTTTTTCCTTGCAATGCCTGCTTTATAGCAAATGGAATATCTTGCAGTAAGTTTAACACCTTCTTCTTTAACATCACATCTTCCGTTCCCTCTGGTCCAAGAACCAATGTTATCAAAGAATTTTGTAGCATTACAAAGCATGTCTGATTTGTTTTTACATATTTTTAAAATGAAAATTATTGTCACTTGAGTCATGCAAATCATTCATTCTGTTACAAATGTGACTTCCATGTATCTTAAGAGAGATTTAAACAAGTATTTTGGTATTTATCTGATCCCTGTGTGTTTGTTCACAGCAACTGGAGCTTTGTCAAAGACTCTACAAACTCCACTTTCAACTGCTGCTGCTTTTTCAGTCTTACTGTAAACTGATTGGCCAAGTTCACACTATAAACTCTGTACCAGAGGTATGTTTATATCCGTGTCTAATGAAAATACTCATTAAATAGTATACTGTACATACGAGAATATGACATGCAGGAAGGGGAAAAAAAATATTATGGCCACAAATTAAAATACTAAAATAAGTAAAATAATTGACATGTGGTAATAATTTCATTAGTTTGAGTAAAAGTGATGGCACAGATTTGCTAAATAAGAGAATGTATTATTACATTTGAATGATTTAATTAAAATAACAACCATAGTTTAACTAAAACAAGTGTTAAAGAGTTAAGGAAACAATTGTCATTTATTTTATTAATTATAAATTATAATTAAATTAAAAATTTTGATTAATGCATGATTTAATACACAAAATATCAATATTTGGTCTGTGAGTTTGTTGATGCATGCTTTATTCACATAGCAATTACCTTGTTATAATTACTTTTTGTATGCAGCTGAAGTCAAAATTATTAAGCCCATATCCCCCCCACCCCCACCCCCCCCCCATTTTTTTTTTTTTTTTTTTTTATTTCCCAAATGATGTTTAAGCAAGAAAGTTTCACAGTATGTCTGATAATATTTTTTCTTCTGGAGAAAGTCTCATTTGTTTTATTTTGGCTAGAATAATTTAATTAAAATTTTTTTTAAGCCAATTTAAGGTCAAAATTATTAGCTCCTTTAAGCTATATTTTTTTCAATAGTCTACAGAACAAACCATCGTTATAAGAAAACGTAATTATAAAAAACCTAACCATCCTAACCTGCCTAGTTAACCTAATTAATCTAATTAAGCCTTTAAAAGTCACTTTAAGCTGTATAGAAGTGTCTTGAAATAAATCTAGTCAAATATTATTTACTGTAACCGTAGCAAAGATAAAATAAATCAGTTATTAGAAATGAGTTATTAAAATTATTATGTTTAGAAATGTGTTGAAAAAAATCTTCTCTACACTAAACAGAAACAGGGGGGCTAATAATTCTGACTTCAACTGTATGTAGAATGTTAGTGTCATGGTTTTATATAGTTTGTTGGTGTACTATATAATATACTATACTATATATAAATCCTGTAATAAATCATTTTAGCAGCATTCATTACCAAAATGTGTACCAAAGTAATTGATATTATCTGATTTCACTGTACTGTAGGACTCTTTCTGTGGGGAGGTCTGATTTTACATACAAATAATTGAACTGATGTTCACCTACAGTATGTGTAACTGTCATCCTTCCAGCTGCAGAACATGTCGAGAGAGTTGAGTGATTTGCGGAGTAACTTGCGGGCAGCAGCAGCTTCAGTGGCTGAAGAGAACACAGGCGATAGGAGAGACTCCTCTGCTGAATCCTCCTTCAGCTCTTCGGAGGCTGCAGTGCAGGCCATTCTAGAAAGCCTGAAGAACTGCGACTTATCCAGAGCCATCCGATACATACGGGAATGCAGGTAAACTTCACCCTGGAGAAATGATGACAGTTAATGGATGATTTTATGCAACATCAAGGGATAGTCCACTCAGAAAATGAAAATACTGTTACATTACTTAACTTTCATTCCATGGTGCCTGTAATTCTTCAAAGCAGCTTTTGTGTTCCAGTTAGGGTGTGCAATATTGACCAAAAAATAGAAACAATATTTTGGGGATTTAATTTTTACAATAACGCTAATTAAATGATATTTTGTCGAAGGGTACTTCTGTGCTTCATCTCAGGGTGTAACCACCTGCTGCACCTCACACTTTTGACTGAGCTCTTTGTGTGCCTGCAGTAAAAAGTGCCCGATGTCATGCGCTCCAGTACCAAGACCATTGATACAGTGGATGCCTAGCAACATAATGTCAAGAAAAAGCTGTGTTTTGTGCAGTTTTAAAACTGAAAACTACATTCTGCATGATCGGGGCTAAATTTAAAAATATGTGCATGTATTAAATGAATAAAAACTAAGTATACTTTGGACTCCAAGATCACAGAATTTTCCTTTTTGGCTAGACTATCCATTAAATCAGAGGTGGGCTAACTACGCTGAACACTTTCATCTGGCCCACGAGGGAGTTTTTAAAATGCTGCTTCTGAGTAAAGGTTTGGTTTCAGAATTAGTAAATTAATGATGCAATACAAGTGAACGCCATTTGATGGCAGTATTGCAATCTGTACTGTTAGCGCAACCAGTAGTATTAGAACACACGCTCGGATATTAAAATGCACTCGACCAGTAATGACTTAAAATGAGTCAGGCAAAACAAGTTGACTCTGAATGTTGTGTGTTTAAGGAAGAATGGACAACAAAATACTTCTTCACCAATATCAGACAGAAAGCGGTAGGTCTAATAAGCCATAAAAAGTATTGCTGTTTTTAAAGACTACAACCTAAGGGGCCCATCACACTGAACATGCATTTACATTCCAAAAACGCAAGATGTACCGCTTTTTTAATGTCGTTAGGCAATGACTTAATCAGCAAGGTGTTTTACGAGAGTGTTGCTGTGAATATTAATATAACTTTATTTTCAGGCTCATTGTTCACATTAACACAATCATAATAACATGACTTGGAATAACAAAGACTAAGATTCTTCTGTTTATCTCATAGTTTTATGATTGATATGATCATTTTAATACAAGCTCAAATAAAATTGCTGTGAATTTGACTCAAATTATATAATAATATTAATATAATAAATAACAAAATTGCTAGTTAAAGGTGTTAATTTGTTTCATAGAATATATTTTCCATGCATACATCCACTTTAAAAAGTTCTTTTATCAGAGATTTGTGGTTTTATCAAGTTTTATGATGATTGATCTGTATATTCTAAAAGCAGTGCAAATTAGATTATTGTAAATTTGACTGAATAGTAAACTTTAAGATTTTTTTTGTGTTAATATGATATTTTTTCTATCAGACAATATATTTTCTGTTCTCCACTGTAAAAATTATAACATCATTATTATTCATATAATTTATAAGGGATTGTTATATTAGCCGCATTTTCACTATCAGGCCAGTGCGAGCCAGGGCTTATATCGGGCCAGGCCGGGCCAATCGCCCAGGAGGTTGAGCAGTGAGGCCGAAATCATGTCGCGTTTCCACTGTGGGGCTAGTAGCTCGCAGCGCGTCACACAAACCCCGCCCCCAGAACATGCCCCGAATCGAACGTCATTTAAACCGCCCACTTCAGCGAGAATCATGCAGATAAAGCACACCACATCATCACGAAACTATTAAAATTAGGACAACCAAAACAAACAAATGACACGTTACTGTACAGCAGTACAACGCATGTCTATACCCACATGCCTGTGTGTTTTCATTCATCATATTAATTTACTCGCCGACCGACTATTGGCATCGAAATCCAGTGGTCTTGCCACCAACGGATGGACCCGGAGCGCAGGGAGCGCACACATCCATAATATAACACCACATATAGGCTATAAAATTCTCCGTTAATAACTCGATATAAAATGTAGCCTATTTTATAACATCCTCTTGACAGAATCTGTCCAACATTCATCCCAAATGCTCCGGAGAGAACTGAAACATGATTTTTTTTTTCCCTATAGGCTTTATGACACTTAATATGTGATTCCCTTTATTTAATGATGTTGCTTATTATATCTTAAGTAAAGGAAAGTGTTCAGTGTTTCAGCACATAAGAGCAGCACGTAATAAAATATAGCCTATATTTCGTTGCGCTCAGCAGCTATGCACTAATAAAGCTCTTTATGTATTTAAAATTTCCTTTTTTAATTTTACCACGTTATATAAAAACATACACACTTGTTTGAGGACACAGAACACATTTTGAACTTGCAGTTTTCCCCGTCAAAAAAGTGCTGCGCAGCTGCAGACAGAAAAAAGGTCGCCTATTTCTGCTTTCACTCACCCCGAAAATGCTCTATTTGCATGATTTAATTAATTTCATCGTATCCAAATACTTTATAAATAATATTTAAAACATTTTCCGGTGTTTTATTTATTTTTATTTTTTTTAGAAAATATCTAAAATCTTTTTTTTCAAAGAGGCTTTTGAAAAATGAAAGTTTAATATAATTTTGAAACAGTTTGATATAGTACCTAATTGTTATAGCTACATGTATAGCTTTTGTTAGTTTTATATTGGTTTATTTATTTAATGTGTTTTTTATAGGCCTATCTAATATTTGTAATTCTTTAAATTATTTCAATATAGGGCTATTTTATCTAGATATGACACTATTGTTTTGAGCCTACAAAAGTGGACATGAAATTTGTAAAGTTTAATGTCCTACTGTTGTATTCATATAGTGTATTATCTCCAAAATAAATTAAAACAATAAAATTAAAGAAAAAAGCCGCTCGCGGCATCAACAGAGCTATGATATCTTTTTTTCGGTCTCACACACACACACAGGCATCTAAACGCGCAAAAACACACTTACAGTATTAAACATGACAAAACCTCTTGAAAACCTTTACTGTCTGCTGTGTCTTTAATATGGTGTAAAGATTATTATGCATTAATTGAAACATCAAAGATGCAGCGAAGAAAGATCATTTTATGCAACAGCCTTACATTTAAAAGAGAAACATAAGGGCGATCATATGCAAAAAAGACCCCAGACTATAATTTGTTCCAGATGTTTTCTTTCCCTTATTTATTTATTTGTTTGGCGCATGTACTCGAGTGCGATCGTAAAACTGTGCCCCCCTCTCCTTTCACTCCGCCCCGAAGCCCCGGCTGGCCCTCTTTGGCCCAAGGTATTCGGCAGGCAGAAAAAGGCCGGCTGCTGGCCCCAAGAAAGCCCCGCTTTGGCCCGATTAGGCCCCGGAAGTGACAGTGGAAACGCCACTGGCCTTGGCTCGCCCTGGCTCGCTCGCTTTAGGCGCGATAGTGGAAACGCGGCTATTGTTGTATGATGATTGATAAGTGAGGATAAATATAAATATCATCGCACATTCATTTGACTTGTAAATTTGACTCAATAATAACTATGTAAAAAAAATCTGTTTTGTGTTAATGTGACATGTTTCTGTCCGATATTACATGTTCCATGCATACCACCACTATAAATAAAAATTCATTTTTAAAGGATTTGACATGTGGCCCTTCACTTGGTTTGCCAAACTTGATGTGGTCCTCGGGTCTAAAAAGTTTGCCCACCACTGCCTTAAATTATATTAGTAACACTAATAACATATTCATGGATGAAAGATTTATAGTAATATGCAGTACCTAAATATTTTTTCTCATGACATCCTTCAGGAAAATGTGGCCAAGTGACATCTTCGGCAGCAGCTCCGAGAATGAGATCCAAACTCTCCTCAACATCTATTTCCGCCACCAAACTCTGGGTCAAACAGGAACCTTTGCCCTAGTCGGTTCCAAACAAGACCTGTCCGAAATATGCAACCGACTCACTGAGCTCAACTGCGAGATCCGAGACATGATTCGAAGGGCGCAAGGCTACCGGGCCATTACTGCCTTCCTTCCTGACTCCAGTGTGACCGGCATCAGCCTTTGAGTCTAACTTTTAAAGATCAGGCTGGCATTCCACCACTCCCGTCTGAAGATGCTGCTGCCTTTATGGTTCTCCCCAAATGCACTCATTACTGTCCTGCTGGAGCTCACAGGATCAGCTTTTATAGCTTGGAAAAAAATGCAAGAGGGGATAGAAAAAGAAGTCCACGCCTTGTCTTTTCTTTTGCACTACTTTTGTGTATGGGGCCTCAACTACTGCAGGCATCAATACCAAAGCTCCACAAATGGCTTTTGCTGCACACGTCTACCATTACACATGTTACAGGGAAATGTGCAATGCTTCACACCAAGTGAAACTTTTCATTTTGGAGAGAATGTTTGGAAATTTCAGTGCTCTCGGCTACTTGATAAAACAGAAATATTCTGTTGTTGTTTTTTAAATATATATATAAATATCAGATAAAAGCTGAATTGTTTATGTGGCTTTTTAAAATTTTTACTCCCTGCTTTAGCTTTTTTTTTTTTACCTAAACAGGCAGAATGTCTCTTAACACAATGCAAAGCTACTGTCAATAAAACCTGGATGCATAAGTGGGTCATCCAGCACTTATTTATGGGGTTGTTTGATTTTACTAATGTCTTTGTACTGTTTAGTTGCTCTTCGATTTATTTATATTCTAGAAAGTAAGATCATCATGCTTTGATTGTAATGAAATGATATAGTTTTATAGGAAGAAAATTGTGTCTATTCTGTCTAATGAAATGGCCAAGCATGCAAAAATGTGTGTACTATAAGACAAAACAGAGATATTTATGGTATAAAGCGTTATTTTAAAAATACATTTGTACATAGTAGAAAGAGTGTAGCCCATACTTGTAAGAGTTATATTTTTATGGTGTTATTTTGCTGTCTGCTGTATGAAAGTGTGCATGCAATAAATAGATGAATAAATAATATTATCAAGAAACCTGTTTTGTCTCCGAATGATACCTGCTGTGTACCAAAATTTTTGAATGGTTGCATGTACAAACTATAAATGCTCACCGGCAACTTTATTAAATACACCTGTCCAACTGCTTGGTAACGCAAATTTCTAATCAGCCAATTACATGGCAGCAACTCAATGCATTTAAGATATGTAGACATGGTCAAGGCACTCTGCTTCAGTTCAAACCGAGCATCAGAATAGGGAAGAAAGGTGATTTAAGTGACTTTGAACCTGGCATGGTTGTTGCTGCCAGATGGGCTGGTCTGACTATTTCAGAAACTGCTGATCTGCTTTGATTTTCCCGTGCACTATCTCTATAGGGTTTACAGAGAGTGGTCAGAAAAAAAGAAGAAATCCAGTAAGCGGCAGATCTGTGAACGCAAATGACTTGTTAATGCCAGAGGTCAGAAAAGAATGGCCAGACTGGTTAGAGCTGATAGAAAGGCAAGAGTAACTTAAATAACCACTTGTTACAACCGAGGTCTGCAAAAGAGCATCTCTGAACTCACAACATGTTGAACCTTGAGGCAGATGGGCTACAACAGCAAAGACCACACCGGGTGCCACTCCTGTCAGCTAAGCACAGGAAACTAAGGCTACAATTCACACAGGCTCACCAAAATTGGACAATAGAAGATTGAAAAACGTTGCCTGGTCTGATGAGTCTTGATTTCTGCTGCGACATTCAGATGGTAGAGTCAGAATTAGACATCAACACCATGAAAGCATGGATCCATCCTGCCTTGTATCAACGCTTCAGGCTGCTGGTGGTGGTGTAATGGTGTGAGGGATATTTTCTTGGCGCACTTTGGGCCCATTAGTACAAATTGAAAATCGTGCCAATGCCACAGCCTACCTGAGTATTGTTGCTGACCATGTCCATCCCTTTGTAACCTCAGTGTACCCATCTTCTGATGGCTACTTCCAGAAGAATAGCGCACCTTGAACATGACAATGAGTTCACTCTGCTCAAGTGGCCTCAACAGTCACCAAATCTCAATCCAAAAAAGCACCTTTGGGGTGTAGTGGAACGGTAGATTCGTACCATAGATGTGCAGCCGACAAATCTGCGGCAACTCTGTGATGTTATCATGTCAATATGGACCAGAATCTCTGTGGAACATTTCCAGTACCTTGTTGAATATATGACACAAAGGATTAAGTTCAGAAGGCGAAAGGGGGTCCAACCAAGTACTAGAAGGGTGTACCTAAAAAAGTGACTGGTTAGTGTATATCTGCTAAATCATTCCCATCATGTATTTATCTGTATTTAGAATGACAGATTGTACATCATTTTATAATGTGGATGTTTGTTGTTATCATGGCTGAACTAAATTATAAAATTGTGAAAGAAACAGAAACTAGGAAATGTATTGCATGCTATTAAATGTCTATGTTTGTGCGCCCCCTAGTGTTACCATCAAGAAAACAAATACTAAAGCGCTTCATAATAGTGTGCTTCAAATGAGAGAAATAATCGCTCAATGAGAGTAGCATTACTGACTATTATCTAACAAAGTAATCTGAAAACACTGTCCAAAAATATGTATTCTTATTTGTGTATATTAAATGTAATATCGGATAATAAAACAGTTTAGTTCAAATTCATTACTACATTGTTAAAATTTAATAAGGTGAGTTAAATTAAGAAATTATAGAATATAATACAATTGAATAAATGCATAAATCTCTTCAAAACAGTAACAAAATAGGTCCAGTTTCGTTTTAATGGTGCACGTAAGCCCGCCCCTTGAACTGACGCACGTATTTTGGTTGGTCGAGACAAACGCTCTTCCGTTGACGACACGACGCTTATTGGCGGGACGTGTAAACCAGCTTTATCCACGCGCAGGATAAACATTTTCTCTCAGAAGAGTTTAGGAAATAAAACATCTTGAATCGGCGATGAAGAAGACGTTTCAAGGAATGTCAACAGATGAGCAGTTTCAAAACACGCTTTTATCAGTGTCAACGCGCTGATGTGCGGTAATATCCAGTTCCGTTTTCCTGTTTGTTGCTAACGTTAGTTCTGATAGCCTAGTCAACAACAGTGAAATGTATGACATAACGCCAACTTAACTTACTTAATTGTCGATGACAAACTGCTACTTGATAACTATGTAATAAACGTCACAGTCAGTGTCTTAAGAACAGAGATATACGTTGTGTTGAGTTTGAGAACTTTCCCCTTTGTTTTCCCTTTAGGTCCAATGACTTCGTTACTGTGCTTGGTTCAGATTTAACACCATCACACTCATGGCAGCATGTTTGAAAATTTCTTTCATCAAATTGACAGAGGTATATTCATGTGAAAACATACACACTATACACACAGACACAATTATGTACAGTGCTCGGCATATTTAAGTACACCCCTCACAAGTCTACCTTTTACATTCATATGTTTAATTAATTCATATTATATAATTTACGATAATCGTCCAAAGACTAGTACACCTTTATTTGTTATAAAGAAAATATTCAATTCAAATTTTAAAAAGAGGAAAAATCAAGAAAAGCAAAAAAAAAAAAAAAAAAAAAAAAAAATATATATATATATATATATATATATATATATATATATATATATATATATATATATATACATACATTAATATGTAGGTTGTATTTTTTTGCAATATTTTTGCTTGAATTTAATTATATTATCTTTCAATTTATAAATATATTTGGTGACAAAAACTATTTAATATATATTTAATATATCTGTTTAATAAATCTGTTTTGTTTAAAAGCACCAAAATACATTGCCTATATTTACTGAAAAATTTATAAAAAATATTCATTTTCAAAATAGGGTGTACTTAATTTTGCTGAGCACTGCCAAATATATTTAGTATATTAATATATTTAAATATTGCCAAATATATTTAGTAAAAATCTGATTTATTGTGATTTAAGAGCTTGGACCCCTTAATCCTGACTGGTTTGAGGAGTTGAATGAAAGAGCTTCCAGAGATGAAGGGTCTGCTGAAAGTTCTAAAGCTGGAGAGAATGAGAGCATCAAAGCACCAGAAACATCCGCCCTGGCCAGTCAGCTGTTTTCTACACCCAGAATATTTAAGCAGCGACACTTCCCACAGTCCCCTGATTCCATCCCTAATGAAAAGTCACAAAATGAAGGTGTCGTTGGTGTTAAGTTATGTGTTAAGTATGTGTATGTAAAACTGAGGTAAAGTTAGTTTTATATTCGCATATTTTTAAACAGTGACAACTTGTGACATGGTCCCTATGTTGTACTTGAATATTCGGTCTGAAATTGCATGCAAATATGACTTCAAAACAACATTAGCACTACAATGCAAAAATGCATTTCTTATTTAGATTTTTTGTCTTTTTTCTAATCCAAATACCAAAAATTTCTTTTATCAAGAAGCATTTTTGGCAAGCAAAACATATTGTCTTGTTTTAAGAAATAATATGCCAATATAAAGTGAGTTTTTCCTTAAAACAAGCAAAATAATCTCATGTCAAAAGGAAAAACAAGATTATTTTGCTTACCCCATTGGCAGATTTTTTGCTTGTTTTAAGAAAAACTCACTTAATTTTGGCATGTTATTTCTTAAAACTAGACAATATGTTTTGCTTGTCTATAAACCTTAAGGTATTTGGACTAAAAACAAGACAAAAAATCTTAAGAATTTTTTTTTTTTGATGTGTATTTAATTGTATGTGAACAATGTTGTGCTTTGATGGTTTTATTGCTACTAATATGATTTTCCTACTTAGAATTTGCTGGGAATACTTTTGAATGTGTGAATATAAAACCAACTTTATCTCAATGTTTGTAAAGGATAAATCGTATATAAATGTTTTTCTTTCCCCCAGGGGCTAATGGAGAGTTATCGGCTTTTCCCTGGACAGAATCAAGCCCTTGTTTGTTTGGCTCAGCCAAAGATAGGTAATTTTTAATTATGTTTATTAGTTTCGATAATTTCATGTGAAATTTGAAAGTCAGGCTGAGGATGAATGTATGTTTTTCATTTCTCTCTTTTAGTCCAAAATTTGATCGGTCCTCTGAAAAACCTAGAGATTGCTTTGGTGAGAGTTTTTATTATTCTTTTCCTTTAGTAATGTAACCAAAATAATAATAATAATAATAAAAAAAATATATATATATATATATATATATATATATATATATATATATATATATATTTTTTTTTTTTTTTTAAACAAATATTGTAAAAATAAATTATAATGTAATTTGTATATGTGACATTACAGGCCTTCTGGATACACCAAAAAGATCTTTGGTAAGTCAGCACATATTTGTCGTCATATTACTTTTTAAGTTTTCTTCATTTTTTGCATGATTTGTCCATTTCATGCATATCAATCTAAACAAAATAAGTCTTTCCTCAACATGTTAAACCTCAATTGCGTATAATATTGCTTAGGATTTTAGTTCTTTTAAGAGATCAGAACTTTACAGAAGTAAAAGTAATTGTTACACAATGACTTCTGATGGCACTGTAGGCATGAATCATGAGGTTTGTTCTCTTCTAGGCGCGATCAGCAAAACAGATATCGGAGAGCCTCGGGGCACAAATCAACCCTGACTTATCCTGGACCAGCTCCTTTAACACACCACCATCTATGACTCCCACCGTGATATTGCGTATGTATGAATGGTCTTGCCCATTTAGATAAATTTAGAAGATGATGATGTGTGTTTGTCTTTTTAACTATCCCAATGTTGAAATCAGAATTGTACAGTTTGAAATAATGTGTTGTCTTGATCTCTTGCATCTTAAATAGGAGCACATCCTGCAAGTAATAGTATTTATTTTTCATAAAATTTATTTAAAGAAAGTCAAAAGTACTTTAAAATAGGGCTGCACAAAATATCGTTTCACCATCAATATCGTAATGTCTATCTGCAATGGTCACAGCACAGGATATGCAATATCAAGTTGGGATAATAGTTGACTCCACAAATCACATGTTCTGAACTGTGATCCTGATCATCACAAAGTTTAACCCTAAAATAGAGTGAAAGTTTATCATTTGGATGTGTTTTTAAGATCTGTTACTATGTACGATTTAAGCAAACTTAAGCCAAGAGGTTATAAAGGTATATAAACTAAAATTAATTGTATTTAATAATTTATACAACGCAGACCTCTACACTATACAGTGCTATTTTATTTATTATTATTATTAAGTTTCTGTACCTCAATACTGTTAGATTCCACAGACAACTATAAAATTAATGTACTTGTTCAGTTGTTTGTTTGTACAAATGTATTTTTTGTATTGTACTTTATGCAGATACTCCTCTACAAAATAATCCCAATCAATGTAAAAATATGAATTAATCTAATCGCAGGCAATGTAAATATCACATTATCAGTTTAATTTATTTATTATCATGCAGTTCTACTTTAAAATAATATTCATCGACATTTCTTAATGGGATCGTTCACCCAAAAGTTTGTATTTAATCATTTGTTCTCTCGCCCTTGTGTGATTAAAAACCTTTGAGTTTTTTTTCTGTCCAAAACAAACGAAGATATATTGAAGAAAGTTGAATACCTGTAACCACTGACTTCTGTAGTAGGCTAAGCAAATACGGAATATACAGAAATATGATTTATAGCTTTCTTCAAAATATCTTATTTAACCCCTTACAGAAGAAAGTCAGATTTAAACAAGTGAACGGTGAGTAAATGATGACCAGATACATTTTTTGAACAATCCATCACTTTAAAGATATAAATGAGTTCTAAATTACAGCAAGTCAAATCTTGTGTGTTGTCTTACAGTGATAGAATTAAGGTTATTAAAAAACACAGGTAGTGGTTTGAAATCAAAGACTAAATTAAATGTTTTGAAAGTTGTCTTACTATTGCACTGTTGATATATTATAAGCTATTTGTTTACCTTCAGCAACAACAGAGGACCGGGTTGCATCTGCAAGTATCCTAAAAGACAAGGAATCAATTGTAAGTCTAAACATCAAGTTATCAACATAATGGATTCTATTTCTGTATTTTTTTTATCATGATACCATGGTTTACCAAAACAGAATTACCTAATAGTTTGTTCTCTTGTTATGAATACTAGTTTGTGCGAAAACTGTTTCCATCTCTCTCAAAGGACTCTGAAAATGCTACAACACTTAAACAGGATGGTGAGTGTTGTATGCTAGATTTATAACTACACAACTGATAAATAATGAACATGAAATCCATACAAAAACTAATATATCCAATTAAAAATTATAATTTTTTCACCTATTTAGTTGTTACCAAGAGTGAGTCCATTGAAGCTGATGATTTGGGAGAAAAAACTGTGTGCTCTCCAAATGAATCTCTTGATATAAGCAGTCTGTGGAAGCAGAGGGTTCCCAACGCTATCGAAGATGGGGATGTCCGCAACACTGTACAGAATGTTCTTGATGGTGCTGAGGACGTTTTGTCAATATTCTTCAGCAACAACACCTCAGCTTTGCGGAAAATCAAATCTAAAGAGAGGATCAGGAAGAGGATAACCAATTCCTCAGAGGATGTCAAATCAGTTTTTCTAACTTCAGAGCCAGAACAGAAATTAAAGGCTGATACTGAAACAAAAAGCCCCAGCAAAAATGACGATTCCATTGAATGGACCCCACTAAGTTTATCAGAGACCATACTGACCGAAGGTTGTTCAAGTACTTCTTTGGTAGACAATAACAACACGGTGGCACCCAGTGAAACTAACGATGGTGCTATTTTCAAATTCACTTCAGAAAGTAGCCAGACTTGTCCACAGAGTGTTAGACTCGAGTCTTCCCCTGAAGGAACTCAGTGTCAGAAGATTTTGTTGGACAAGTCGTCTGCTTTCATGCTTAACAAAAAGCCCAGGAAATTTGTGTATCAAGTGTCAAGTTCAGAAATGTCAACCACTTTAACTGGAAGCAAAGCAGATCTGCCAAAATGTTTGGACCAAACACTTAAAGGTAAGAATATTTTTCTATTAAGTTATCGAACAAACATTGTGTGTGCAAGTCCTTGAACAGGAATTTTATTTCACTTTTGACAGAGGGTCCTTCGGTGGAGGAGCTATCTGTGTGCCTTAATAAATCCAGTTTCACTAATGAAAACCCAATTGGAGATCAAACACAGCCACAAGCTGTTGAACAGTTATCTTCAGAACATCTTGACCATGGCTTGGATATGACACAGCTTTCCAAAGCGTTTGCAGAGGAATTCACACAAGAAATAATGGCCGGAGGGCTGCTTGACATGCCGGTACAGAGTAACCAAAAGGTCCAGGTGCAACCTAAAGCAGAGCCTGAGTCAAAAAACAAAGATGGCAATCACACTGACATCTCTAATTTAGCTGATATCTCTGTGAACTCCCCAAACAAGTCAACGTCTATCACAACCTTTGAAATCAGTCATGATAGTGGCTGCCCCACTACTTTTTCTGATTTGGATCGTACAACAGCATCGTTTGCAGACATCGGCGAGTATTTTCCTACTTTTAAAACAGCAAACAACAAATTCATTTGTATACCGACTGAGGCTATAGTAAAGGCAAAAGCATCATTAGATGAAGCTGCAGGAGATGGTTTAGCCAAAACCTCAAATCAAACAAAACCAAAACATTTTCACGTGACAGAAACAATGTGTAAATCTGTTTCAAGAAGCATTCCTGCACCAAGACCCCCTGTAGGACAATCCATCCCTTCTAACCATGCATCAGGAGTGAGTGTTAGTGATGCTTCCAAGACTGACAGTCCGAAGGGGTTTAAAATGAATTTTTCAAATTGCTCTTTACCACAGTCAGATGAATCTGATTGTAAAACTAGCTCAAAGACAATTATTACAGTTTCAGATGCTGGTCTTCAAACCGAGTCTCTTTTGAAAGAGAAATTGGGGAGAAGTTCAGAGTCATCAAAGCCCATTCATCAAAAAGTGGATTTCGAAAGAAGTGCTGAGAGACATGCTGTGTTTGACATTAGCAGCACACAAAAACCCACTGCAGTGGACTCCAGCTGTGACGATCTTGAAGAAAATGGCACTTTGACAGCATCTCAGAAGGCTGATGTTACAGAATTGTGCAGTCTTTTAGAGGAAGCAAATAGTCAGTATGAATTTACCCAGTACAAATCAACAAATATTGGCTCACACAACCGCACTACAGAGAAAGAATGGGATCCTGACATACTCAACGACATTGACTTTGATGATAGTTTCAGCTGTGATGTTGTCAAAGGAAAGCATCCAAGCAAGACAAATGCTTCTTCAGTAAACACTTCTGATCTAATTTCCTTCAGATCTGATCTAAAGGAAAAGCAAAATGGCACTGTGGTTTTGTCAGTGACTGAAGAAAGTGCTTTAGTTGATGGAATGAGGAGTATCCTTTCCAAATCCAGTGATAATTCTCATTTCCACACTTTTGGTTTTAAAACTGCTAAAGGGAAAGCTATTAGCGTCTCAGAAAAAAGTTTAAACAAAGCTAAGCACTTTTTTGAAGAGGATTATAAAGAAGCCACATTTACTGGAGTAATAAACCAAGAGCATTTTAAAACTGAATCATCAGTGAAAACTTGTATAAGCACAGAAAATAACAACGCTCAGACAAAACAAGATGTACGTTTAAGCTGTGGAGAAGTAAATGCTGCCCATAACATGATAAATTGGCAAGAGGCAGGAAATGCAGGAACGGAACCAAATTGTTTACGTGATAAAACAGATGTTGTTTGTGTTGACTCAAATATCCATTTTGGATTTAGTACAGCTAGGGGAGCAAAGCTAAAAGTGTCTGAAAAGGCTCTTGAACAAGCAAGAATGTTTCTTAATGATGTTGACAGCATAGGCGAGTCACAAACTCCCAAACTTGTTCCCCGCTCTTCTGGAAAGCATGATGTCTCTATGCAATCAACTAGACTTCAGAAAACAAAAGATCTTTGCAGAGGTGAAACCTCTATAAAAATAAGCCAGCCAGACTCTGGAGTGGCAAATCAAATATCTAATGGTGCAGATATTACTACATTTAATAGTGAGAATGTTTTCCAAGAACAGAAATCTGGCAATGCTGCTAAAGAGGTTTGTGAAAAGATTTCTCCCTCCGAAACGTCCATGCCTCAGCCACAGCAAGGCTACGGCTTTCAGACCGCCAGTGGGAAAGGAGTTTCTGTTTTACCCAGTGCCCTCAAGAAGGCAAAGGCCATTTTCAAAGACTGTGATTCAAACATTGACAACTTGCAATCTACGAATATGGAGGAAAGGAAGACCAAACTAGATGTTGAAATTGTCAAACAAACTAATGCATTGATTTCAAATAGTAAAAGTGTGACATTTTCAGATGTAGAGGAGTTCAAAACTGATCTGATTAACAACTTGGACCAGGAAGCCCCTCAGAAAGAAGTTTGTGAACTGAAAGGCCTTCAAAGTGAATTCTCTAACTTGATTTCCAGTAATGGCAACTGTGGTTTCAGTACAGCAAGTGGTAAGAAGGTGTCCGTCTCAGCTGAAGCACTACAACGAGCAAAAGATGTGTTGTTTGAATCAGTTGATGGTTTCTCGTGTGCTAATGTTTATAAAAAGACAAATCAGGTTGTGGATATCCAACTGGATTCTAGCTCCTCAGGGAAGCATAAAGGGTTCTGTACAGCCGGTGGAAAGAAGGTGGCTTTCTCTGCTACAGGGCTGCAGAAGGCAAAGAATCTCTTCAGAGGCTGTGAGGAGGAAAGTTTAACTACTGAACAAAACTGTAAAGGTCTCAGCAATGTCTTAATGCTGGCTTGCAATGGTGTTTCCCTCATTCCTGAACCTGGGAATTCTTCTGGAAATAATGTAGGATTTTCTACAGCAGGTGGGAGGAAGATGGATATTTCTGTGACTGCACTGCAGAAGGCAAACAACCTCTTTAAAGATTGTGAAGAGGAGAGTTTAGCTTCTAGGAGTCTTGCGCACCAAGGCTTCACTACTGCCAGTGGTAAAAATGTTTTTGTCTCTGAAAAAGCTCTGAGTGAAGTTAGAGCAGTATTTGCAGGCTGTGATGAGACTTCTTTTAGTCTTGAGCTTAAAAAGTTATCAGTAAACAATGTAGGATTTTCTACAGCAGGTGGAAAGAAGGTGACTATCTCTGATACTTCTCTGCAAAGGACCATGAACCTTTTTCAAGACTGTGAAGAGGAGAGTTTAGGTTCTCGGAGTCTTAAGCACCAAGGCTGTAAAGGCTTCACTACTGCCAGTGGTAAAAATGTTACTGTCTCTGAAAAAGCTCTGAGTGAGGTTAGAGCAGTATTTGCAGGTTGTGATGAAGCCTCATTCAGTCATGAGCCTAAAAATATTTCAGGAAACAAAATAGGATTTTCTACAACTGTTGAGAAGATGACTACTGCGCTAGAAATGCCAAACAACAACAACAACTTTAAAGATTGTGAAGAGGAGAGTTTAGCTTCTAGAAATCTTATGCACCAAGCCTGTAAAGGCTTCACCACTGCCAGTGGTAAAAATGTTACCGTGTCCGAAACAGCACTAAATGAGGTTAAAGCAGTATTTGCAGGTTGTGATGAAGCCACCTTCGACCTTGAGCCTAAAAAGTCTTTAGGAAGCAACATAGGATTTTCAACAGCAGGTGGCAAGAAAGTGACCATCTCTTCTACTGCTTTGCAAAGGGCCCAAACTCTCTTTAAAGACTGTGAAGAGGAAAAAGAGGTATTTGAATCAGAGAAAGCTCCACTTCCAACTAAGAGTTTTCATGCAAGAAGTGAGGACATTGTGGATGGAAACCTAAAGTTTGACCAAACAAACAAGAAAAATCCCAGATTAAGCACTGCTAGTGGTAAAGTTGTATCTGTAACAAAAGTGTCCTTGGAGGAAACTTCAACATTTTTCAGAGAGTTTGATAACCAAAATACTGCTACTGATAACCAACTGCTACTAAGAGATTCCTCAAAACATTACCCTCAGCATAAAGACAGACAAACCAAAGCCACTCTACATCCTAAAGCAGCTCGTAATGAACCTGCACACTTAGACTTGCACTCTTTGGATTTTAACAGTTGCACAGACACACAGCAGATATACTTTGAGCAGGAAGCAATGGCTTGCACTAAAGCTCTACTGGAAGATGATGACTTGATTGAATCAGCTGGATTGATTAGTTCAGAGGACATTGATAACAAAAGAAGACCATCTTTCAGTGATGTACAGACAATAGAATCTGTTGACCAGAACAGGAAGAGGAAACGTCAGGTTGATGGTAGCAGTGTTGCAGGTACATTTGAGCATTTCATGCTGTGTGGCATTTGTATGAAATAACATGTTGTCTTTTTCCTTTGCTAAATACACTCTTTTGTTCAGATTCAGGTCAGCCTCCTTTGAAAAGACAACTTCTCTCTGAGTTTGACCGAACATTACATGCAAAAACCTCTGGCCTCACACCACTAAAAAGCTGTCCAAATGGTTTGATCATTTTTAATTGTTTCTTGTTTTCATTATGATTTATGATGTCTAACTTGATTCTTATTGATCTCATCCATGTTACCTTGTTGTAGGAACTCTAAAAGACAGACGTGTATTTAAATATAATGTCCACCTCAAGCCCTATGTCACGAGTCCAGTCTTGTAGGTTGTTTTTATGTTTTGATAGATAATTCTTTACAGTGTTAACCACAGGCCATTTTAATTCTTAACATATCTTTTGAACATACAGGTTTCCTGTGAACCAACAGTCAAACAACATTGAAGAACATTGTTCTACTGAATCTGTCCAAAAGAGATGCAATTCAGATCATATGGGAGGGGTATTCAATCCCCCTTTTCAAAAGAATATGAATCCCCCAACATCAAACAGTCAGGATGCATCTAAAGTGTCAAGTGGTATTGTTCTATCATTCAATGTTGTAAACCAAGAAGAAAATCCTAATAGCAAGGAAATGGACCAAATTATGGCAATTTCTAAATCACATTGTGACCGTGGTAAACAAAATTGTAATGAGAAGAACCAAGATTCGAAGTCTAAATCAAGCTCTTCAGTGCAAAGCATACCATTGAAGATTGGGAACTTTGATGAAAAAGGTAGGCATTTACTGTCTTTTCTAACTTGATAATTTTAGTTCAAATTCTCTTGTAGTGTTTGAGTTATTTATGAGCTCTTTTTGTGTGTGTGTGTGTGGGATGTTCATAGATATGATAGCATTGCAGGAGTCATTGCAACTAGCTAGAGATATGCAAGACATGAGGCTCAGAAAGAAGAAAAGGCAGACTATCCGTCCTGTACCTGGCAGTCTTTACCTTGCTAAGACTTCTGGTGTTTCCAGAAAAAGTCTGAGAGACGCTGTGGGATGTACATGTCCTAGTCAATACACACAGGATGAGGTACATGTATAGCACTTTTCTCCTAAGTATTTTAGTTTTTAAGTCACTGCAAAGCTTGTATTTTTTTGTGCTGTGTATTTACTTTCCTCTTTCTCCTTCTCAGTTGTCTCAACATGGTGTGCATCACAAAGTCTTAGAAATAACCAGTGAAAATGCTGAATCATTCCGATTTGACTGCAGTGACTACTTCACATGTGAGCATCTCATGGAGTCTGGAGCTTTGCAGCTTGCAGATGGAGGCTGGTTGGTTCCAGACAGTAAGGGTACTGTGGGCAAAGAAGAATTCTTTAGGTAAAAACTATACTTATTGTGTAACATTATCAATATCTGAGTTTAATGGCCCTAGCAGATCTACATTCTAAAAGGCATTATTATCTTGCACAACAACATTTATTTTGAAGGTCGTTTTTGGTAATTCATTTTGTGTTTTGGTAGTGCATTATGTGACACCCCTGGTGTTGATCCCAAACTGATCAGTGATGTCTGGGTGTTCAACCACTACCGATGGATTATATGGAAACGGGCCTCTATGGAAAGAACTTTTCCTAATTTGATTGGTGGCCTGTGTTTGACCCCAGAGCAAGTACTTCTACAGCTAAAATTCAGGTACTGAGAATTAGTAAAGCTCATACTTTTTTTCATCTCAACCTTTAAACATAAATGTTTGGAATCTGCACTTAGGTATGATGTGGAAGTAGACCACAGTCAGAGATCTGCTCTCAGGAGGATAATGGAGAGGGACGACACTCCAGCTAAAACATTAGTGCTTTGTGTATGTGGTATTGTGCAAACATGCCAAAATCCAGAGAAGACCATGAAAGATGACAAATCTCCCAGTGCAAAGATGGAGTCCTGTGTGATATGGCTTACAGATGGCTGGTACTCCATCAAAAGCCTCTTGGACCCTCCACTCTCTGCCATGCTAAACAAGGGACGTCTTAAAATCGGAGATAAAATCGTGACCAGTGGAGCCGAGTTGGTTGGTTCCCAAGAAGCATGTCCTCCACTGGAAGCTCCTGAATCTCTGATGCTAAAGGTGAAGATTGAATTCAGTCAAGATGGTTTATGGAATCCAAATCACACCAGCATTTGTTGATTTTTGTCATTTTTTTAATTTTAGATTTCAGCCAACAGCACAAGACGAGCTCGGTGGGACACGAAGTTGGGGTACTATCGTGACCCTCGGCCTATCAGGCTTCTACTTTCATCACTGTACGCTTCTGGTGGTCTTGTGAGCTGTGTGAACCTCTTGGTGTTGAGAAGTTATCCCACTCAGGTGTGCTTTACCCCAATTTTTGTTTGAGTTTGTATGTATTTTGCTTCTGTATTATTCTCCTGACTCTTATTCTAATTTATCAGTGGATGGAGAAGAAGCCCAATAGTGTATTTATATTTCGCAATGATCGTGCCGAAGATCGAGAGGCCAGAAAACACAGCAACTCAAAACACAAATCCTTGGATCTCCTAATTTCCAAAATTCAGACCCAATTTGAAAAAGAAATGGAGGGTAGGGATTGCATTATCTTCTTTTTCTGACATTAAACTTGATCAAAGCTTTTGAATTTATGGATTTTCAATGTATTTTTGTTCTCATATAAGGTAAAAAGAAAAAGCGAGCTCAAAGGAGGACATTCAGCCGACATGAGATTGAAACCCTGCAGGACGGGGATGAGTTGTATGAGGCAATGGAGCAAGATGCTGCTGTTGAGGTAGAGTTGGGTTAATATTTTAATACAGCATTCATAAGCTTATGATATTAGGAACGTGGGAAATAAATTAGGAACGTGGGAAATAAATGAACATTATCCAAATCTGTGCCAACAATAATTCAAGATTATTAATTTTAACTCTGTTTTGGAGTAGACCCGTCTAAGCCACAAGCAGATGGAGGCAGTGAGTAAATACAGATGCTGTCGAGAGGAAAAAAGACAAGCAGAGCTACAAGAGCGGGTGCAGAAGGCTGTAATGGAGGCCCAGGAGGCTGAGGGTGGGTGTCCCAATCGAGATGTCACTCCAGTTTGGAAACTCAGTGTTATCGATGCCTCTGACATGCAGAGCAACTGTGGTAAGCAAAGTGGATTTCGGCCTTACTCTTTGGTTAAATGTTAAAGTAACCTGTTTAATCTTTTGTGGATGGCTGTTATTAAATTTCCCAGTGTACACACTGAATATCTGGCGCCCAACACGAGAATTGCAAGGCTTGCTTACAGAGGGACACAGATACAGAGCGTATCACCTTGCTTCATCAGAAGGGAAGAAACGCTCAGGCGTTGCTCACATCCAGCTCACTGCCACCAAGAAAACACTTTTTCAAGATATTGAGGTAAACTAAATGTTTATTATTATTATTATCATTATTATTACTATTATTAATTGGCTTTTTTAATTTAAAGCAAATTAAATGGTCTAACAAAAGATTTGATTGAGCCAGGTGTCTCCAGAATGGTTGCATCAGCATTTTCGTGCTCGAGAATGTGTGCGCTTCAGAGAACTTCAGAACCCCCATTTTAGCTCACCTTGTGGGGAGGTGGACATTGTGGGATACATCGTCTCCATAGAGGGAAAGCAAGGTTGGATTCATTTAGTTATTTATTATTTTTGGTGATATCCTCATTGTAGTTTATTTTATATCTTTAAAGGGTTAGTTCACCTAAAAATGAAAATTCTGTTATCAATTACTCACCCATATGTCAGTTTGATCTCCTGAGAGCTTTGTTTGTCTTTAGAATACAAATAAAAGTATTTTAGATTAAATCTGAGAGCTCTCTCATCCTTTTATAGATAATAACAGTTCCAACTTGTTCAAAAAATACCAAAAACATCCTCAAAACAGACCATATGTCTTCAGTGGTTTAATTAGAATATTTAAAAAGCTTACTTGTGTGCACATGAAACAAAATTAACAACTTTATCGAAAAATTTGGTTGTCAGTATAGGGTACACGTTCACAAAAGTCTTGTGCTCTTTATGCGTGTCGCCAAACTGCTAATGTGCTCCTCAGATGCGCCTGGGTTTTATTTTTTTTCTTTCCCAAACAGAGGAAGTTGCGTGTCGGCATATACATCATTGTTCGTGAACATGAGCTCTATACTGACACTGTGAAGAAGAAACTATTGAATAAAGTTGTTATTTTTGTATCATGTTTTATTTGTGGTACCATGGGTTTGGAATATCATGAAGGTAGTTATTGCCAGAATTGCATTTTCTGAATGACCTCCTTAATACTTCTAGATTTGATTTTGGTTGTTTGAATGTCTTCTCAGGCCATTGCCCAGTACTGCATCTTGTGGATGAGAACTTTGACCTGGTCACTGTGAGAACCTACAGTAGTCTGGAGCAGTTAGCAGTTGAAGAGCTTGTAAAGCCACGAGCACTGGTTGCTATTTGTAATCTTCAGGTTCGAGTGCTATCTGGGCCTGTGCCTAGCCTTTATGCAGGAGAACAAGCTTTATTCTCCATAAACCCCAAAGAATCTTACCTGCAAGAAGCTATGGCTCATCTGAAGACATTTGCACAGGTTACCAGATCACCTTTTAAACTTTTGCTATTAAGTACATTTCTTACGTTCTTCATTGTTGCTTATTAGACTTGTGCTTGTTGTTTACAGAACTATGAACAGTTTTTCAACCTTGCGGAGGAGAAGGTGTCAGATGTGGTTCCTTCAGGTGTCTTGGGTTCTTTTCAGTCTCCAAGAACTCCTGGTGTGCAGCCTTTTCCAAAAATGAATGGCACGGTGCGTGAGTTTTCTTTTGTGTGGTGAAAGATTGGTTTTATTAGTGGTGCTTAAGGCATTCATCTATATAATTAACTTGTTCCATACTGTTTGTTCTTTGTACATGAAAGCAGCTGCATCTGAAGAAAAAAAAGAAAGAAAAGTGTGGTTGTTACTTACCTAGTCATTTTCAAATGATATACAGATGTCTGCATATCAATTTTTATTTTTTTTGTAATTCTTTCTTTTTTTTCAAATATGAAAATATTAAATTTTTACAATGAGATAGAAAAATACTTTTAACAGCTATTACCCTGTGTATATATAACCCCACCCCATTATATGCACATCAGGAGTAATAGAATAACTGTAGTTTAGACCAAGCAGGTAATAAAAAGTACATTACATTTGAATTTCATATTATCCTATGAGTGTTAAGCGTCTAAGATTTCTTTGATGTCACGTATATAGCTTTTCTATACTGTCAAAATGTCTAGTTTACCATGGTTGATCCATTGCTGATGACAGTTTTAAGTACAGTATTTCCAATACTGAATGCATGCAGTGCTCAACAGAGAGATCACGAGGGGGTTTCCACCTCTGTATCAACATTTTCTTTATAGCAGTTGAAGCAGCTTATAAAAATGTACGTACCTCCGCATTTAAGGGAAACGGAGTTGTTATTTAATTATAACAATACAGAATCTTTGGAGGAACACATTTTTGTAACTTTAAATAAAACGTGTAGCACAGAATCCCAAAGTTTTTGCACCTCCAGACATTCCCACATCATATGTAAAAAGGTATCTGGCTGATGTGGTTCATAGAACCGACAGTAAGGATGTGGAGATAAACCTATGTTATATTGTATAAATGTAGTTAAATATATCCTGTGAATAGTTTTGAAGTAAATAAACTGGTGATTAGGGTTTGTGGAAGCATGAAATTGCATTATTTAACACATTTTCCTAGTCAATAGTTGTATTCGGCACTGACGGATCAGATAGCAATAGTCTTTATTTTGACAAAGTATGCATATTAATATGCATATTTAATAATGCATGGTTGTTGTTTGTAGTTAATACATATATTATATTATATTATATTATATTATATTATATTATATTATATTATATTATATTATATTATATTATATTACATGTATAAAGGTTTGGTCTTTTTCCCCTAGAAATTAAGCATTTTTTATCAAGGATACATATAGCTGATTTAGGGTCAAATATTTGTAATTAAGACTGGACAGAATAGCATAAACAAATTTTTGTTATTTTTTTATCAGTAAATAATCTTTTCAGTAGGTGTCTTATCTCTGTTTTATTTTATGTTAAAAGACAGATTTTTGTTCTTGGGAAAAATTGGGGAAACCACATTTTTTAAAGTACTCTTTGGTTGTCAGAAAATGACATGTCAGAAAGGTTACAGCTACAGCCTTATAGTGAGAGCATAAGCGACTTCAAGTGATCAAAATAATAATTATAAAGCCTCCAAATATTTGAATGCTACTGTATATTAGGACCTTAATTGTTTTTCAGTATTTCTAAACTCAATATTGTATGTTCACTAAATGCAACATCTAAGTTTTAGACTCTGTGTTGAAATTCTCAGGTTACCCCGCAACAGAAAAGCAGCATTTTCTCGCCTTTCACACCACTCAATAGAAGAACTCCTGCATCTACAAGTAACAGTGAAGTAAAAGATTCTAAAAACTTGAAGAGAAGACGAGGTTTGGACTACCTGTCACGTATACCGTCCCCTCCGCCTCTGATTCCTCTGAAAACTAGAGCTTCTCCATGCATTAACAAAACCTTCAATCCGCCACGGAAATCAGTGACTCCCAAACCTCCACAGAATGAGTGTTCCCCAGCCTCACGTCCTCCAGCAGGAGAGGAGAAGTGGGTGCATGATGAAGAGCTGGCCATGATCGACACACAAGCGTTAGTGGACGGTCTGATGAACGACTGAGAGGAAAAGAGTGAATCTTCTGCTGAAACACTAAATGTGAGTTGACTCGGCATCATAGACACTGAGAACAATAGATGATGAAGCTACTGTTTGTACTGTGTTTGCAAAGAAAGCAAATGGCACTGCATGTGTGTTTGCTTTCTGGTTTACTGTGGTTCTCTGATGGTAGTTAATATGAAAGAACTGCACCTTTTTACAACCAACGCAATCATTTTTAAATTTTGATTGTACCACTGTAATACAGAAGTTAAGTCATGTTCAGGGACAAAAAAAAATTATATGTAAAGAGATGTAAAAATGTTTATATATATTTTAATTTTTATTAAAAACATGGAAAGTAATTGTGTGTGGATGTGATAAAAGCGCTATTGCTTATCCTAACTATATTGGAATTAAGAGTGTGAGGTATTTAATATTTACTTGTGTGTATTTCTGGTACATTAGCTGGTTAAGGCCTATCATGGATAAAATATACAAAAGCCACAATTTTCTATCTTAATGAACAATTCATTGATTGACTTAATCAAACAATTTGTTCAAAATGAGTGATTCTTTCAGTAATGAACTAAAGCTCTGTGGCTTTTTTTTATTGTTTTAAATCAGGGCTGTCCAAACTCGGTTCTGGAGGCCCAGTGTCCTGGAGAGTTTAGCTCCAACCCTAATCAAACACATCTGAACCAGCTAATAAGGCTTTTACTAGATATACTAGAACAGGGGTGTCCAAACTTAGTCCTGAAGGGCCGGCGTCCTGCAGATATTAACTCCAACTTCCCTCAACACACCTGCAAGGATGTTTCTAGAAAACCTAATAATTCAATTCAATTCAGCTTTATTTGTATAGCGCTTTTACAATGTATATTGTGTCAAAGCAGCTTCACATAAATGGTCATAGTAAATTGGAACAGGGTAGTTCAGTTTTAGTGTTTAAGTTCAGTTCAGTTCAGCTTGGTTCAGTGTGGTTTAAAATCATTGCTGAGAGTCCAAACACTGAAGAGCAAATTCATCGATGGGTAGCTCTACCGATCCCAAACCATGCAAGCTAGAGGCGACAGCAGAGAGGGAACAAAAAATTCACTGATAGGCAAGTGAAGAAAAAAACTTGAGAGAAACCAGACTCAGTTGGGCACGACCATTTTAATTTCTCTACTGGCCAAACGTCTTGTGCAGAGCTGCAGTCTCAGCGGCGGAGGCTGGATAAGAGTTTGATTAGCTAGCCCAGGTGTGTTGAAGCAAGTTGGAGCTAGGGTTGTAACGGTATGAATTTTTTACGGTATGATAATCATCTAAAACAATACCACGGTTTGACGGTTTCGCTGTATACGGTATGTTACAAATGTTACAAAATAATAGAACAGTGAAGCAAATTTGAATTTTTCCAAATAATATATTTTTAGTTACTATAAACAACACCACTTACAATGAACAAATAAAAAAATAAGAAAATAATAAATAAGTCAAAGTCCAAATAAAGTCCAAATAAACATGGTGCAAATCCTCAGTAAAAAAATAGATATAAATATTTACTATACTATAAATAGTTACATAACGAAACTAGATTCAATATGGAACATCCTTAGGTTTTATGTGCCAGCATGGATATGGTTGTCTGTGGATATGGATTTGGATATGGTTGTCTGCAATGCAGACAAACAGCTGCACCTTCATTTGCGTCTTTTGAAAACAGCAAGAGCAGCAGTTCGTCTTTGCTGTGTCACTGTTTTGTCATGTTTCTGTGCTGCTGTGCATGCAAAAGTACTTAGTATGAGAATTATTTCATGCAAAACTTTTTTTTTGCGTTTTATTTAGCCGCGCATAAATGTATGCCTTTCTCTCATTCTGTGTTGTTCAAAAAGCTCGTTTTTGGTACACAAACAAAAGCGAAACCTATGCTTATTGGTTGTGATATAGCGAGTCTGAACCAATCTGGGCATGGAGGAGGGACAATGCATCAATGTAGCATGTCTGGTTTGTCCGGAGACACAGTGACGAGCGTTTCTTTGTCAAATCAGCGTGGGCAAATGTTGATGACGTAACCGCACTGATTCCGGAGCCTCTGCAAGTCCGCGAATGTTATGTGATACAGCACTGGAAAGCTGAGATTCTCTTCTTTATGCCAATCTTTGAATTGTATGAATGGGATCAGCGGATCAAAAGTTATTAAACATTTAAGAGCAATACTTATTTTTAGCCGTGGGCGGCTGTCTCGGTCTTTAAGGGTTAAAACCGTTGATATGCAATTGTTCATGGTATGATAATCGTGCACGTTCAAATCGTGGTAAACCGTCATACCGGTATATTGTTACAACCCTAGTTGGAGCTAAACTCAGCAGGACACTGGCCCTCCAGGACTGATTTTGGACACCCCTGCTTTAAATTGATTGAGTTCTCTTATTCAGTCCCTTAATGCATGAAAATATGGCTTTATTCCAGTCCAGATTTTTATGCCCTTCACGTGTTAACTTCCCTCTATCTTGTTGACTTGGATGAACGTCAGTTGATTTATACTACACAAATGTCCACTACTGTTAGAACATCTGTATGGTAGATTTCAATGGAATTCTCTAAACCAGAAGTGCCCAAATTCGGTCCCGGAGGGTCAGTGTTCTGCAAAGTTTTACTTCAACCCTAAAAAGACACACATGAACAAGTTAATCAAGATCTTACAAGTCAAGCTGCGGTCACACTGAATTTTTCTCCCCATAGACTTCTATTCATATGCAAGCGACTGGAAACGCAAGTTTGTGCATCTAGTTTCGCAGTTCGCTGCGTTGGTAAGTTCAGGCTTGGAAAACTCTGACTAATCATGGCTAATGGCTAATCATCTTGTTTAATTGCGCCCCTTTTCGCAGCAACGTACTACAGAATTTCACACGCACAAACTCTAGTGTGACTGTAGCTTCATATTAAAAGGTTCCAGGTACGTGTGCTTAGGCAAGCTGGAGCTGAACTCTGCAGGACATTAGCCCTCCAGGGCTGAGTTTGGACACCCCTACTTTAAACCCTTAAGCTATTGGAAACTACTATGCTAATGCAAATGTTGTCACAATCAGAATGCTTTGTGGCACATATAGGTGCTGGAGTTTACATATGAAGCAGATTCACTCCCTCTGTCAAAATACATGGAGTGAGGGTCTGTCAATGTAAGATCCCTTGTTCACTTGACTAAGTGGAACGCACTTATATGACGGCAGGTTGGCTCTTGGCAGGTCATGGCGAATTAAATCCAATCACAACCTTTGACCATTGAATAATTCATTGGAATGAGTTGTTTGAAAACCTTAATTCAGGAAAGAAAGTTTGCTGTTCCTCTGAAATGCACAAATTTATCTCTAGCTTTTCTTTAGATTTTTTGGGGGCTAAAAACAGAAAATAAAAAAATACAGGAATGTTTTCATAATGGAAAACATTCCTGTATTTTCTTTACAGAAAACACTGGGTTCTATACAATACCTTCATGTTGAACCAACACAAATAGATCAAGTTAACTAACCCTAACTTGTGTTTACAAATTAATCAAACATAAAAAATAAATAGTCCCCCCCATAAAATCTCAAGAATTGTGGCACTTCAGCTCGTTTGAAGTAAGTATTTTGAACAAGCAGCAAAAATCTTTTTTTGAGACGTGCATCATTGGCAATATTATAGTCAATTTGTTGTGTGCTCTTTTGATTTTAGCTTGTAAGCAACCAGTATATATTCAATGTGTATTTCCAATAGTCACATGCTCACTGCTCATTCACAAAAAAAAAAAAAGTTCAATATCAAAAGCAGTCCATTTGTGTAAAAAAAAAATGTAATTACTGAACAGCAGGTGGCGCTTTAACACTTCTAACCCTCTTGACTGGCAGAATCTCCATTCAACTATAGGAAGATAGGGTTTCACAATCTGCCATTTTCATATTAAAGCTAAAGAATTGAGAATGGAGCAAGAAATATGAAAATATCACTTAATAACCGCTAAAAACTGGCAGCAGCGGCTGTGACAAACACGATGGCAAACTATAACCATCAAGCTTCATTACACCGCAATGGCAAACAAAAGCATTTCTTTTCTTCCAAAAACAGAACATTGTCACAGTTAATAATCTCTGATATAAAATTACGATCTCAGGCATTTACTCTGGAGAAACCTCTACTTTTCCAATCGCTTATAATAAGGATTTTTGAAATGCAAAGCAAGCCCATAATCTGTTGACTCGTCAAGGAATGTTTGAGAAAACCACAGTCATGCTAGATTTGCAGTGATCTGCCATCAGTGGCTTTCCTGCACTGTGTTCAGTTTTCCATCTATCATCCCGTCACTGAGAATGCGCTGATTCAGCACACAGACGGAGCTATTTAAAGATCCGCGGCCCACAATGATAAAGATAGCTGGCTCTCCTGTTGTCTAGCACAGACAACCAGATCATATCTGTTAGTGGTGCACAGAAAATAGATGCATCTTGGCCAAAATTGTTTCCATGAGGCCAGAACTTACACTGCTTTTTGTAGAATGAAGTCTTACGGTCTGGAGTTTATTTCATTTTTATTGATTTATTTATTTTTAAATGTAATATATTTAGTAATAAAAAAATAAATGGGCTTAATACACAGTACTATTTTTATATATATTTTCAAAGTATGTTATGCTCACCAACAGTGTTGGAGAAAGTTACTTTAGAAAGTAGTTTATTACAATATTGAGTTACTCCCCAATAAAGTACCTAGTTGCGTAACTTAATTATTTTCATGGTAAGTGTTGCGTGACCTTTGCATTACTTTTTCTGACCTGACTGAGGCGTGATCTCTTTCAGAACTTATTTTTTAAAAAAACACATAAATTAATGTAGGATATTGTTATCTTTGGAGAATGTCCTGACCTGTCGTATATACAGATTAATGACAGTTTAAAGCATTATTTTTGCTACTCTTGTACTTTTTGTCTTATTAAAAAGAAAAACCACTGTCTGTTCAGATAATCTTTTTTTTTCCCTATGGGTTCAAAATAATGAGAATATTTCTATTGCAGAAATGTAAGGCTCTGCCATCTTCATTTCTGTTTGTTCCTGAATTCTCTCATTGTGTGCGGGATTTAATGTGACTACGTTCATTTTAATTCGGCAATTTATTTTTTAAAAAGTGAATTAACTAAACTAAAAAGTTACTTGCATTACATTTTTTAAAAAGTGACTCTGATATTCGTTACTTGCTCGTTAATATTATATAACATATATATTACATATTTACACATCTATATTATATGTGATGCTTTAATTTGATGGTTTGATTTAAGTTACATTGCATCTACATGCCAACTAATAAAGCACACCGTTAGGTTAGGGTTAGTGTAAGTTGACATGTACTTGCAAAGTTTCTTCTAGTCAGTTAAATGTCTGT